>NW_026614695.1:2412558-2688427 GCF_030052815.1 Hevea brasiliensis | reverse complement strand
AACAAAATATCCTCCCGTGGCTTTGTAAAAATTTTTGAACAGAGTGAGCTGGCGTTACTCAGAGAGTAAAATATCAATTTTAACCATAATCTCTATAACTATCTAAAACTAATGAACCTCAGAGAGTGAAATGCAACATCCACATCATTTTCACATCATAACATCAAAAAGGTAATTTGGAGCACTCACGCACCATGTATCATCAATCATAACATATGGGAGCTGATCCCCTATACAGCTCTCTTAAATCCAACCTTGTGCCAGCGAATTACTCAAGCAGGACTTTCGCTTAATAAACCAATTCGAGGGTCCCAAGAACTCAAGCCATGACTACCCCTCGAAGGATCGGGTTCCCAATAAGAACTCAAGCGTGACTACCCGCCCTATCCATAGTCCACACCCCATCACACGCACGCCAACGCACGCACCGCCCAAATTACCACAACAACATCATGGCACTTTAACAGTTATCAATGCATCATAAATCGTGCCTAGAGTTTAACTACATAAATATATGCATATAAGTGATGCATGGGCATGCTGAACATATAATAATATCGAAATTACAATTAAAATTAATATTTTACTCACAAACTTGACGACAATCACTGTGGCGGCTGAGCGGAGGAAGAAGGCTGTCCCGGCTCATTTGACAATTATATTACAATTATTTAATACAATCTGACTAAATACAAACAAAGAAAAAGACCAATACGTCCTAAGTCGTGCCGAAAATCCGGCAGAGTCTCCCCTATACCTAGGACCTACCCAACCTGCAAAAAGGGCTCAAAATACACTTCTATACTCACAATCCATTCATCCACAACTCAATCATATTACACAGCCCCTCCTGGGCCCATCAAATCAGTCATCCATCATAATATGCAAAATTTCAATTTAGTCCTTATTATTGACCATTTTTGCAAAAACTGCCCAAACAAGCTCTAAAAATTATAAAACTTTGCCCCGCGGTCCTTAGCAATATTACTAAGCTATTGCAAAAAGAATCGTAATTTTCTAAGCTACCACGAATATTTTACGGATTTTTAACCCTATTTAAGCACTAGAAAATTACGTAAAAACAAGGTTCGGGTTTACCTTTGCCGATTCCGACTTGAACGCGCTGAACGTCGACAATGGGGGCTAGCCAAAACCTCGGCCCAATTCGAGACTTTTCCTAACGTGCAATCGACCGAATTTTGCGTACGGTCAATCGTCGAATTTCGCGAATCGAGATACCTACGAAGCCCATAACACGGGGTTAGTACATAAATTTTTCAGAATTTTCTAAGCTCATTAAATGCTCGAAATACACTACGGTTCCGTGGGACCCATCAAAACTGTCGGAAAAATTAAATTTATGTCGCTATAAGCTCTCGACGAATGGAGCGTCGGTAGCCTCGGTTTTCGTGATTCACGATTTTCGAGAAATCTAGCCCAAAAGTCGAAATGGGCTAAAATCTTCCCGATCAAAAATCGGACAAACCGCTCGATGGATTTCGGCGTTCTTGGTGTCTATGGAAAGCTCTCGCCGAGTAGATGATCTTTAACACAAGATCCGGTCCAATTGGTGGCCGGATCGGCCGGATTTGGGAAGCTGAGCGGTTGTATGCAGGGCGTTCGCGACGCTTTTTCCTGCTTTGGCGGCCACGGCCGGTTGGGCGGCGCACGGTCTGGTTGGGTCAGTGGTGGCCTAACCGGGGTGGGGAGGAGAGAGAAACGAGAGAGAAAAGGGAGAGGGACGACGCGCGCGGGGAAGGGAAGAAGAAAAAGGAAAAGGCCGGTCCGATTCGAGCGGTCCGATCCGGTCTGGTTCGATTCGGTCGGTTCGATTCAGAATATAAAATTTTGAATTTTTACTCTGCCACGGGACCGAAAACGAGGTCCAAAAATTTCAAAAATTTGTAAAACTTCGAAAAATACGTAAACTCCAAATATATTTTTAGTTTTGTCACGTGGTCTTTAAATTAATTTTTAAAAATCATCAAAGTTTATATTTTTGAAAATCGAACCCGATTTTTAAAATCAAAATCTCAAAAATTCCAAAAATTTAATAAAATTAAAATACTAAAAATGCTCATAAAATTTAAAATTTCGGGGTGTTACATTCTTCCCCCCTTACAGAAAATTCGTCCTCGAATTTTATACAAGGCAGAATAAAGCACATGATTATACATTGAACAGATAGGTACTTACGCATGTCCCGCTCGACTCCAGTGCACTCTTCCACCGATCGACTCCTCCACAAAACCTTAACCATAGGATCTGCTTGGATCTTAGCTGCCTCACTTGGTAGTCCACTATGGCTACAAAGTTGCTCCTCAAATGTCAAGTTCTCTTTTAGCTCTATCACATCACAGTGACATGAGAAGGATCGGGAATGTATTTCTGAGCATGGAGATGTGAAACACGGGATGAACGTGAGAGAGGTTGGGTGGTAGCTCCAACCGATAGGCAACTGCTTCAACTCTATCAGTAACCTCAAAAGGTCCAATATACCGAGGTGCCAACTTGCCCTTCTTTCCAAATCTCATGACTCCCTTCATTGGAGAAACCTTATGGAATACATAGTCGCCTCGCAAACTCCACATCCCTCCGTCTGGGTGCATAACTCTTCTCTCTTCAAAGTCTTGATCGTTCCACGATTAAAGGAACTACCTGCAAGTGTCTTGCACTAGGTCTACATCATGCACCTTCGCTTCCCCATTTCTGTCCAACACAGAGAGACCTACACTTTCTTCCATATAATGCCTCATAGGGTGCCATCCTATCTTTGGAGTGATAATCGTTGTCATAAGCAAACTCCACCAAAGCTAGTCGTCATCCCATTGACCTCCAAAATCCAAAACACTCATGCGAAGCATGTCTTCCAGTGTTTGGATTGTCCTTTCGGACTGTTCGTCTGTCTGAGGGTGGAAGGCTGTATTGAAGTTCAATTGTGTGCCAAGTGCCTCCTGCAACTTTCTCCAAAACTGAGAAGTGAATCGGCCCTCGCGAGATATTATGGGCGAACTCCATGCAATCGACTATTTCTCGAATGTAGAGCCGGGCATCTTGTGCCACGTAGTAGGTAGTCTTTGAGCAAAAAGTGAGCCGATTTGGTCGACGGTCTACAATTACCCATATCGAGTCATATCCTCGTGGTACGAGGCAACCTACCACAAAATCCATAGTGATCATTTCCCACTTCCATTCTAGGATAGGAGCTCTTGCAGCTTCCCCGACGGTCTCTGTGTTCAAACTTCACCTTCCGACAAGTCAAGCACTTGGACACAAAGTCTGCTATGTCTCTCTTCATGCCATTCCACCGAGCTATCTTTCACATCATGGTACATTTTGGTGGAACTCGGTGGACACCGTAAAGTGTGTAGTGTGCCTCTCGCATGATTTCATTCCAGATTGTCCACATCGGGCACACATATCCTAGAACCATGCACTAGGGCGCCATCATTGGCAAATCCAAACTCACCACCTTCACCTTCTTTGTACTCTTTCTATGATCTTCATCAATTGTTGGTCTCTCTGGCCGGGAAACTCTAACTCATCCCTCAAGTCCGCCTCACCAAAAGTGAGCCAACAATACCCTCATCTGAAGATCTAGGATTAAACCTTGATCCATCAACTCATGTACTTCCGAATCAACGGTCTCTTCTCTCAAATGTGCGCCAAATCGCCGTAAGATTTCTGCTCAAAGCATCTGCTACAACATTGGCCTTCCCAGGTGGTACCGATGGTGCAATCATAGTCTTTCGTAAGCTCCATCCATCTCCTCTGTCTCAAGTTTAAGTCCCTCTGTTGGAAGATGTACTTTAAACTCTTGTGGTCGGTGTATATCTCGCACACTTCACCATACAGGTAGTGTCTCCAGATTTTAAGTGCAAAGACTACAGCCGCCATTTCCAAATCATGGGTGGGGTAGTTCTGCTCATGCCTCTTCAGCTGCCTTGAAGCATAAGCCACTACCTTTCCATTCTGCATCAAAACACACCCTAGGCCAACTCTGAAGGCGTCACAATACACGGTGTATCCTTCACCATTCACAGGTAGTGTCAACATAGGGGCAGTGATTAGACACTCCTTAAGCTTTTGGAAACTCTCCTCACAGTCATCTGTCTAAATGAATGGAACGTTCTTCCTGGTCAACTTAGTTAGGGGAGCCGCTATCCTGGAGAAATCTTGTACAAAACGCCTATAGTAGCCCGCTAAACCCAGAAAACTTCTCACCTCAGTGACTGTTGTAGGCCTAAGCCAATCAGTTACAGCTTCAATTTTCTTGGGATCCACTTGAATACCGTCACTAGAAACCACGTGTCCCAAGAATGAGATGCTTTCTAGCCAAAATTCACATTTTGAAAATTTGGCATATAGCTGGTGCTCCCTCAACGTCTGCAACACCATCCTCAAGTGCCACACGTGTTCTTCCTCAGTCCGAGAATACACCAAAATGTCATCTATGAATACAATGACAAAACGGTCCAAAAATGGCTTGAACACCCGGTTCATTAAGTCCATGAAGGCTGCTGGTGCATTAGTGAGTCCAAAAGACATCACCAAGAACTCATAATGACCATATCTTGTCCTGAAAGCCGTTTTGGACACGTCCTCATTCCTGATTCTCAACTGATGGTAGCCTGATCGCAGGTCTATCTTGGAAAAGAATCTAGTTCCTTGGAGCTGATCAAACAAATCATCGATCCGAGGAAGTGGATACTTGTTCTTCACAGTCACCTTGTTGAGCTGTCTGTAGTCAATACACAACCTCAATGACCCATCCTTCTTTCTCACAAATAGAACAGGAGCACCCCAGGGTGAAGTACTCGGACGTATGAAACCCTTGTCCAAAAGCTCCTGTAGTTGCTCCTTTAACTCTTTCAATTCTGCTGGTGCCATCCTGTAAGGTGGCATTGATATGGGGTTTGTACCCGGAATAACATCAATGCAGAACTCTATTTCCCTTCCTGGTGGCAACCCTGGAAGCTCCTCTGGGAAGACATCCATAAATTCTCTGACAACAGGAACATTTTCCATGCTGACACCCTCTACAGATGTATCTCTCACCAATGCCAAATACCCTTGGCATCCACGCCTCAACATTTTTCTAGCACTAATTGCTGACACCAAATTATATGGAGCCACGCTCCTATCACCATCAAAGCTAAACTCTTCCACACCAGGTATGTGGAAATACACCTTTTTGTTCCTGCAGTCTAAGGTGGCATAGTGAGTTGACAACCAATCCATCCCCAGTAATACATCAAAATCCATTACTGGTAGAGGAACCAAGTCTGCTGGGAGGATCTTTCCATCCACTATCACTGGGCTACCCGGAAAAACCATATCTACCTCTATGTTGTTGCTAAGTGGGGTAGCTACTGACAAAGGGCACTCTAAAGTTGTAGGGTTTCTACCCAACCTCATGGCAAACACAGGGGAGACAACTGAGTGCATAGCACCCGGATCTATCAAAACACGAGCCTCATAAGAATGCACTAAGAATACCGCCACAATCGCATTTGAAGCTTGAGCATCCTGGTGGGTCGGTGAAAACCCGAGCTTGACTCCCTACCCCGAGTGGCGTAACTCACGATCGACTTCTACCTCTGACCGCCTCCAAATCCACGCCCCTTGTCCTCGGCCTGTGGCCACCGAATCGCCGCCATGTTGGAAATACCCGGATACAACTGGAGAGGAACATTTGCAACAGAACCCTGTGACCCCATCTGTGGCTCACTGAAAACGGGGCATTCTCTAGCAAAGTGACCCGGTTGGCCACACCTGAAACATACTCCTGAACCCATCAAACAAGGTCCTGAATGTCCTCTTCCACACTGTGCACAAGGTGCCAAGGAGGATCTGAACTGCACCAGTAATCGCTGTACCTGAATCGTGACCCTTTCGGATCTGTACCATTTGTTCGAATCCTCGAGGTTTGTGTCTAAAACCACTCTTCTTGTTCCTACTTTTTCCTCTGTAATTACCCTGGCCACCACTGTCCGGAGTACCCATGGAAGGGACACCTGAGGAACCCTCTGCTCTGTTTTTCTTTGCTCTCCCGCTGTCATCCGCAGCATAGCTAATCTCAATCTGTCTGGCTCGATCAACCACCACATCAAAAGACTGATTAGACATCATGGCCAGGTTCGCATACCTCCTGTCAAGCCCCTTTAGGAATCTCTTCACCTTCATAGTTTCTGTAGCCACTGCTGCAGGGGCATATCTGCTAAATTCCAGAAATTCTGTAGCATATTCATCGACAGACCTGCCATTCTATCTTAAGGCCTCAAAGGCCCACTGCTTCTGATCTCTGAAGCTTTCTGGCACAAATCGATTGATAAAAAGTTCCACAAACTGAGCCCATGTCAAACCCTCCATCCGGGGTAACACGTAGTCATTCATCCATTGTCTAGGCATAGGCCCCATGACGTGCTGCATACACTCTATCAGTCTTCCATCAGTCAACTGTAATTTTGTTCCTGCCTGTCTGTAGGAATCCAAAAACCGATATTCATCATCTGACACATCATAAGTACCAGGCACCAACTTCTTGAATGTCACACCCTACCCCTCTGTAAGGCATAACATGATCCCGTAGTATACCTAATGAATTACCAACTCCGTCTACTGATAACCCATTAAATACACTACAAGGGATTTTAAAAACTTTTCTTACTTCTTTTACAGTGGTGAGCACTATTTACAGTGTGAAAGACTTTGGTGAATCAAGTGAAACAACTAACTCATTTGATTTATTTGGAATATCAGAAATTTTTGGCAAGGTGCCATTTGTATTTTGGACAAAAGCAGTTCTTCAAAAACTCAGAAAAGCACTTCAAATCCACGTGATTTTCAAAGACTAAGATACAAAAATATAACACAATTTTTACAAGCCAAATAACTCATAATTATTTTACAACTTTCTTGTACAACTTAAATTTACAATCGCTCAAAACCAAGAACAAAATATACATACAGTGAATATACATTACAGTACAAAATGCCACATATGGTATACTCACTATACCCAAAATCTCTCGCTGGCGGTACTAGCAGCCTAGTCTGCTGCCTTGTCTATCTCTCTACCTACGACAAAGAATAAAGCTATCACGAGACAATGTCTCAAGTGCACAACATTAACCAAATACAATTTTAAATCACAATTCATAAATCATATCATTAGTGGATACTTAAAACCATAGTTGATTTCAAGACAATGAATGTCATAAGGAATTTAAACTCCAATTCACAAATTATCAAAATTCATAATAACACAATTTAGTCAAATAGCTTAAGAATACCGTATTGCCAATTCATACACAATTTGATCAAATTACTGAATAACACAGTTTTTCCAATCAATGACACAATTTGATCAAATAACTGAATAATACCGTTTTGCAAATCAATAACACAATTCGATCAAATAACTGAAGAATACAGTGTTGCCAATCAATATCACAATTTAAGTCATGACACAATTTTTCCATATATGTCGTGTTGTACACCACGACAAGACATACTCACCCCAATAATCGAAATCATGAGGGAGGAAGCTAGCTATCTAATGAGTACTCATCCATACTCACCTCGGGGGAAGTCAAAGGGAGGAACATAATCATACTCACCCTGCATCGATAAGTCAAAGAGGGAGGAATAATCACACTCACCCCATTAATGGAGGAGGAACATAATATCCGTGTCATGCCAATTATGAGTCAAAACAATTCCAAACATTTTATTCAAATGATCCGTAAGAATCCAATAAATTTCCAAAGTTATAATTTCATTCACAAAATGGCAACACAATTCGTAATTCACTTCAATTTCCACAAAAACCATTTACAGTGCTTTTCAATCAATAAGTATCCATCAATATCATTCAAACAATTTTTCACAGTTTCAAACCATTCACAATGTTTTTCAATCAATAAGTGTCCACCAAACACATTTCCACAATTTAAAACAATAATGTACAAATAGTCAATATTTATTTCAATTGAAAAATTCAAAAGAAATATTCGTTGTGCACAAACCTCTGATATTTGTCTCCTGGTCCGACTCGATTTCTTTCCCTTTTGCTGAGTCCTTGTTAACTGAGAAACACAATTTGAAGTGTTTCAGTACCAAATTAAACTGTCTCTATCGATGGTGTTTGGTAAATAATGCACTGAACTCAATTATTCACTTAATCACCTAATATACCGACCCTCGTTGCGTTTTAGGTAAATTAGGTTTTAGTGTCGTTAATATGTCACATTCGATAGGGTTTTAGGTTTGGTACGTTTTACCAAAGTCATTTCCTTGTTTAGTGCATTTTAATGCAAATTCTTTGGATTCGGATCTGGTTTGACCTAACCGACGATCTAGGTCCCTCGGTTTTCGAGTCTCGGTCGAAACTACAAACTTGTAGATCTAGGTCTTATTGCACGCGGTGCAAAATTTCAGGTCAATCCGAGTTAAGTAGACCAAGTTATGGTCATTACACTATTGCTGGTCAAGTGGTACCATTTTAGGTCAATTTTAGGTCAAATTGGTCAATTCTGGTTCGGCCAGTTTTTGGACCCGAACTTGTGCAAGTTGTTTGACTTGCTTATGGTCATTTCTGGGCTTTGGTGTCTTCATAAGACTTGTAGGTATGGGTCTTAACTATTCTTGGTCAAAATTTCAGGTCAATTGGACCTGGTTTGAGTGAGTTATGGCCTAAATACTCACTGCTGCCCAATTGGTCATTTTTCAGGTCCTAATTGCACCTAATCCGAATTGGTCATTTTTAGGTCACCGTGCAAGCAGAATTTTGGCATGGTTTCTCAATGAAAGTTGGCACATTTTGTGCCTAGTTTCACCTCAAATTGGTCTCATACCAATTGAGGTTACACATTCAAGGTTATAGGCTAAAATATACACTGCCCTCAATATGCATTTCACACCCCAACTTCAAACACACACTTACCTTTGCCATTTGTTTACTTACCTACCAAACTGTTTTGGCACATTACCAAAAGCATTTTCTACATTACATTAGCATTATTTTGGGCAGATTCCAATCACCCTCAACACACCAAATATCATTCACAATTACAATTTCTAAGTACCATTACAAACACACCTAAACATTACAAACTTTACATACACTTTACAATGTTAATTTACATACATATCATCAATCCTTCTAGGTCAATATTCGGCCCACACTTCCTTCAATATATACCATTACTCAAGTGTCCACAAGCTGCCACAAACCATTCTTCAACATCACATTGCCGTCCCATATACCAATTCCCATCAAAGTGCATAATTCACCATATAAACATGAAATAATTCACTAAGTTACTAAATCACCATGATTAACATTATTTCTCATCAATTATATGCACAAATACCTCATCAAAAACGTGACTCATGGCTGTCCAAAATGAAAACAACAATAACCCTTCAAACTCAAAATTTTCCTTCACCAAACCAACACCCATAACATGAACATAAACTTTAACAAAGAAATTCTCAAAAATGCAAACTTACCTTTAATTGTAACTTGCTAAACCTTCACCAAACTTCTCAAAATTGGTATCAATATCTTCCTTGTGATGTGTAGACCATTTTTCATAAAAGAACCTAAGTGTTTAGAGGTGGAATGGAGGGAGAGAATGAAGCTCATGCAAAACATCAATGGTGGTTCTCTTCTCTCTTGAATTCGGCCACTTTGAATCTAAAGGAGGAAGATGAATTGCAGATGGTGAGATGAGTGTACACCTGCCCCATTATGTCTTTAATTTATTCCCTTAGTGGCCCACTCACATTATTTAACCATATTATAAGTTTAATGTTTTATTTACACCATTTCCACTCCATTTTTGGCTATTTATTTTAGGTACCACTAAACAAATTTTTCATTTCATTTTCTAAGTGTAATATTATTTATTTTTAATGGACATTTAGGTCAAAAGACACTTCAGGATGTCAAATGACCATAATGCCCCTGTTCGGCTGGCATTCCCGATTTTTCGGTATTACCGGGTTTTGTCTGTTTTTCGATTTCTCACTTTTCTTTGTACTAATTATTTAATTTTTCTTTAATCTTTCTAATGATATTTATTCTTCAATAAGGTTCTATTTATGTCCTAAAATGTTTTCCGTGGTTCCCCGCGATCCGAGGCGATCAACGGTCCACGCCGTGACTTCCCGGTGCGGTCACCCATCGCTAGGCTTCCTGGTCACTTACTCGGTTACATTTCTTTGCTATGATTTTTCCTTTGTTTTTCTTATATTTTCTTTTCTTGTATTTTAATATTTATGTCTCCTCTCTCATATCAAGGTACGGTTCTAGGCATCCTAGCTGTCCGGACAACACTGGTCACTGGAGCAGTAGAATGCACTACCGAACTTAGGGGTGTTACATTGAAGTTTATGATCTGTTTGTAAGGTTCCCCTCTTGGTGCGGTGGACTGCTGCTGCTGTGGAGGATGGATCATATACTGCGCCATCATGTTGATGGTTCTCTGCAGACCAGCTAGAGTAGCTGCCATGGGGTCCATGGGACCCTATGCCATAAAGGACTATTCCTGAACTGGTGGCAGCTGCTCTTCTACTTGAGCAGCTCTAGGCCTCCTACCCCGCCTCCTTGGGGCAGGCGCCTCATCCTGTGCCGACACCTCGTCGAGCACATCCGCTCTCGTGCGAAGGCGGCTCTCCACCTTCTACGCATTTTCCTGAAATTCAGCAGCATTAGCCCACAAAATTCAAACTGCACATTACACAGCTCTATAGACTCATATTTATACATAATATATGGAGCAGAAACTAGAAGCAAAGATGACAATGCAAGACGAATGTGAACCCTATTTTCCGCATGTGACTCCTAGTAGACTCTTCCCAACACTTTAGACAAACATTCCCTAAGAATCTGGAGCCTAAGCTCTGATACCACATCTCACGACCCAACCTATGGGCCGGACTCCACTAGGACTCAGGCGACCTAAAGCCCCCAGGCCCGTAGTAAGCCTTAACTATTCATTAACCCAACTCTAAGGCCCATTTGGGCCCAATATCAAGAAAACAAACGGAGAGTCCGCCATAAATGGACTTTCCAACGGGAGTTTTCACTCACCCGAGTAAACACAATATATAGTCAATTGGGAGCTCACCACCCTCCACATACTCATAGCATTATAAAGAAATGGGAGCTCGGCTCCTCATCCAATCCATCAAACAGACATAGAATATTAAGTTTACGGGTCCAACATGATAATAATATTACGCACCAAATTCAAATAATTCGCTAACACATGCGGAAATTCTAGGAGTAATTAAAATTACACAAATATTGATAAACAACTGCGAGGTAGAAAAGCGAGTTAACCTGCAACAAAATACCCTCCGTGGCTGTAAAAATTTTTGAACAGAGTGAGCGTTCGACTCGGAGAGTAAAATATCAATTTTAACCATAATCTCTATAACTATCTAACACTACTGCACCCTTTAGAGTGAAATGAAACATCCACATCATTTTCACATCATAACATCAAAAAGGTAATTTGGAGCACTCACGCACCCTGTAGCATCAATCATAACATATGGGGCCGATCCCTATCTGACTCTCTTAAATCCAACTGGTGCCAATAAGAACTCAAGCGGACTTTCGCAATAAACCAATTCGAGGGTCCCATAAGAACTCAAGCCGTGACTACCCCTCGAAGGATCGGGTTCCCAATGAAGAACTCAAGCGTGACTACCCGCCCTATCCATAGTCCACACCCCATCACACGCACGCCAACGCACGCACACCGCCTCCAAATTACCACAACAACATCATGGCACTTTAACGATTATCAATGCATCATAAATCGTGCCTAGAGTTTAACTACATAAATATATGCATATAAGTGATGCATGGGCATCGAACATATAATAATATCGATATTTCAATTAAATTTATTATTTTACTCACAAACTTGACGACAATCACTGTGGTGGCTGGGCGGAGGAAGAAGGCTGTCCCGGCTCACCTGACAATTATATTACAATTATTTAATACAATCTGACTAAATACAAACAAAGAAATAGACTAATACGTCTAAGTCGTACGAAATCCGCAGAGTCTCCCTATACCTAGGACCTACCCAACTCGCAAAAGGGCTCAAAATACACTTCTATACTCACAATCCATACATCCACAACTCAATCATATTACACACCCTCCCGCCCATCAAATCAATCATACATAACAATATCAAAAATTTCAATTTACTACTTATTATTGAAAATTTTTGCAAAAACTGCCCAAACAAGCTCTAAAAATTATAAAACTTTGCCCCGAGGTCCTTAGCAATATTACTAAGCTATTGCAAAAAGAATCGTAATTTTCTAAGCTACCACGAATATTTTACGAATTTTTAACCCTATTTAAGCACTAGAAAATTACATAAAAACAAGGTTTGGGTTTACCTTTGCCGATTCCGACTTCGGGAACGCGCTCGGAACGTCTGACAATGGGGGGCTAGCCAAAACCTCGGTCCAGTTCGGAGACTTTTCCGTGCAGTGCTGTCGACTGCAATTTTGCAGACTCGGTCAACTGTCGAATTTCCGCGAATCGAGGATACCTACACGAAGCCCATAACACGGGGGTTAGTACATAAATTTTTCAGAATTTTTAAGCTCATTAAATGCTCAAAAATACACTGCGAAGTTCCGTGGGACCCACCGAAAAATGGTGTCGAAAAAATTCGAAATTTATGTCGTTGCGAAGCTCTCGACGAATGGAGCGTCTTTGGTAGCCTCGGTTTTCGTGGATTCACGGTTTTTCGAAATCTAGTCCAAAAGTCGAAATGGGCTAAAATCTTCCCGAGCAAAAATCGGACAAACCGCTCGATGGATTTTGGCGTTCTTGGTGTCTATGGAAAGCTCTCGAGTAGATGATTTTGACACAAGACCGGTCAATCGGTGGCCGGATCGGCGGTTGGCGGGAAAAGCTGCGCAGCAGAAGGCGTTCAGCGTTTTCAGCCGTTCGGGCCGGCCATTGGTTGGTGGCGTGGCGCCGCTCTGGGGTGGTGGTGGCTAGTCGTGGTGGGGGTGGGAGAGAGAAACGAGAGAGAAAAGGGAGAGGGACGACACGCGCGGGGAAGAGAAGAAGAAAAAGGAAAAGGCTGATTCGACCGGTCCGATCCGGTCTAGTTCGATTCGGCCGGTTCGATTCAGAATACAAAATTTTGAATTTTTACTCTGCCTCGGGACTGAAAACGAGGTCCAAAAATTCCGAAAAAAAGTCTAGAAAACTCAAAAAAATACGTAGACTCCAAATATATTTTTAGTTTTACCACGTGGTCTTTAAATTAATTTTTAAAAATCATCAAAGTTTATATTTTCGGAAAATCGAACCCGATTTTTAAAATCCGAAAAATCTCAAAAAAATTTCAAAAATTTAATAAAATTAAAATACTAAAAATGCTCGTAAAATTTAAAATTTCGGGGTGTTACAGCAAATCCTTAAATCCACTTACTCTTGTTGAGGGACAATGTGGGATGCCTAACACTTTCCCAACACGTATACAGACCCCGAACCCATAATCTCTGCCTTAGAAGTGGTAAAATGATTTTTAACAATAAATGGTTTCCTTTAATTTTCCTCAAAATTAAAGTGACGACACCTCACTTTCCACTTCGATGGGAATCGTCCGGCAACCGCAAAACCCTTGTGACAAGCCTAAAATCAAATTTTTGGTCAAATAAGAATAAAATTTTCTAATTAAGACAAAATAAGCTCTTTCATTTTTTGCAAAATTAATTATTATCTTCCCTACTTTTAAATACTACAATATTAAAATAATAATTTTAATATTAAATAATTTTTGTTCATCATGTTCTTCAATTTCTTTTTTTTAATTTATTTTAATTAAAATAATAAATAAATTTTAATATTGAAAAATTAAGAAAATTAATAGTAATTATTAAAAAATAATATTTTATTATGTGAAGACTTATTTAACCTTAATTAGAGAGATAAGTAAAAGGCAACTTTTTCAAAAGACATGGAACTGCATAGCGCAACGATGAAGTTGTGGAGACATGGTCCTTAATAGTTGACGGAATTGCAATAAATTACAGAAATTTTAGGGAGAAATTGCAAAACCAATATCAGTAAGAAATTGCAAAAATTGCAACTTTGACGTCAATCCATCAATAGACGCGATTGTCTCTACTGCTTCAAGGAACTAATGATTGTGGCTATGATACCCAATCCACAATCATAGCCCATATATATATATATATATATATATATATATATATATATATATATATATAAAGTGTAAGGGTAATATAATCATTTTATGCTCCATTAGTGAAAAGTTTTGATGGGGGATCTTTATTTTGACAAAATAAAAACTCAGGAACGAAAATATTAATTTTTAAAAATAAAAAAAATAAAAATGTTAATTATAATATAATTCAAGGATTAAAAAATAATTTATCTTATTAAAAAATAATTTATCTTATTTTTTAATACAAATTATGTTGTATTGCAAGAAAAAGGGGAAAATGATCAAATAAATCTATATACTTTTAGTCAAGGTCAAATAAGTCTAAAAATAAAGTTTTTTGCTAAATAAGGATAGAGTTTTCCAATTAAAATCAAATAAATTCATTTTTTTTTTTGCAAAATTAAAATATTATCTTCTGTGCTTTTTAATAATATAATATTAAAATAATAATTTTAATATTAAATAATTTTTATTCATCATGTTTTTCAAGTTGTTTAAAAAAAATTATTTTAATAAAAATAATAAATAAATTTTTGTATTTAAATTAAAAATAATTATTATTATTATTAAAAAAATAATATTTAATAAGATAAAAACTTATTTGATTTGTGTTAGAAAGTGCATGATATTTGATTTTTTTCCCAAAAAGAAACTTACTTTCCTTGAACAAGGCTAGTGGCTATCTACCATATGAGTCATAACTACATAGGCAACTACATAGGCAACTATTGATAACTGTGTCTTACTATGAATGCTCTAATATGTAATGTAATACCCCGAACCACCGAATTATGAATAGTATCATTTTTTGTCTGTGACTAGTGCTATTCAAAGACACATTGAGGATCAAAAATAAAAGAAAAATTAATTGAGATAGACACAATAAAATTTCAAGTGAATAAAAAATTTAAGGACTCATCGGGTATTATGAAAAAGAAGGATTATGGCCCGATGAGGGGCATTTTGATCAATTCACTTCAAGAGTTAATTTTTTACCAAAATTTCAATTAAATTAAATGAAAACAATATATTGAATTATGAAGAAATTTTGAGAAAAAATTAAAGTATAAAATGAAAAGAAAAGAAAAGAAAAAAATTTAAGCTTAATTTCATTTATGACACAAATTAAAAATTTATAATTACAATAAATTAAATTTTTAGGATAAATATATAAAGGAGACAATTACACCAAAAATTAAAAAGACAATTTTCTCTTTCTTTCTCCCCATTGTGCCACCACCCTCTCCACTCTCTCTTTCTGTTATCTTTTCTTCACTTCCTCCATTAACACTTCTTCCCCATCTTTGATTTCCTCACTTTCCTTCCATGGGTCCTTCATCTATTTAGTAGGAAACATCAAAACAAACTTAAACAATAAGAACAAGAAATTGGAAGAGATTTGAAGTGGGCAAAATCATTAAGTGAGGTAAGCTCTCTCTTTCATGCTTGATTAATTAAGTATGCTTTGAATCAAGTTTAGGTATAATGAATTTACATGAGAAAGCATGAAAAACATGCATAAATCTTGAAAGGGATTTTTGGCTAGCTTGGGTAATCTAGGGTTTTGGCCAATTTGGGGAAAATTAGGGTTTGATGTATTTTAATGTAATTGATGATGAAATCAAGCTTAATTGAAGTAGTATGCATGATTGGGGTAAGGAGATTACATGAAATTTGCATAACTTGAATTATGGAAGATTAGGGTTCATGGCAAAATTAGGGCTTTGGTGCTAGAGAGTGAAATTAAAGTGTGTAATGTTAAATTATGACTACTTAGCATGAATTGAATGTGGGTTGATGTTAGTTGGTGGAAGGAGTTAATGGAATGACAAGGATAAAGGGAAATTGCAAACTAGGATTTTGGAAAATTGGGGGTTTTGGGTTAGGAAGTGCCATTGATTTATTTAATGTTAAATTATGGTCATTTGGGATGAATTAAATGTGAATTGAGGTTGGTTACTAGAAGTAATTGAAGAAACGAAAATTTAACCTAGGGTAGAATTTTACATACTGAGTCCAGTGTGTTTGACAGCTCATAAGTTGAGCTACACAACTCCAATTGGTGTGAAACTAGTTGGAAATGAAACTTAAGACATAGTGTTAGAATGTTCATGAAGAGACCTAAACCAGAAAATGCCCAGAAATTGCCTAAAACTTGGCTTGAACCTGGAGGTGAAATTCCAGACCTAACAAAGTTAGACCATGTAAATAGTAAATTTTGAATTTTCATAACTCACTCTAGAAAACTCCAATTTAGGTGATTCTTGAACCAATGTAAACCTAAAACATAGTAAAACATTTCATATGAAGAACATAAGGCCAAATTATGGACTTAACCCAATCAAATTGCTAAGTAAAGTTGAGTAATCAAATCTACCAAAATTTGGAAATCTGCAAATTAACCATATGAACAGTAAATTTTGCAAGGCTATAACTCTCTCTAGAAAACTCCGATTTAGGTGATTCTTTAACTGATAGAAATGTAAAACATAGTAAAACATTTTGTATGAAGAACTTGAAGCCTAATTACGAACTTAACCTAGCCAAATTGCTAAGCAAAGTTGAGTTGATAAATCTGCCAGAATAATGAATAGTAACATAAATAGTAATGTTTGCATAGCCATAACTTTCTCTAAAAAACTCTGATTTAGGTGATTATTAAACCGATGGAAACCTAAAACATATTAGAACATTTCATATGAAGAACTTGGAGCTAAATTATGAACTTAACCCAATCGAATTGTTGGACAAACTAAGTCACTAAATCTGCCAGAATTAGCCCCATGTGAACAGTAAAATTTATTTGACTATAACTTTGGCTACATAACTCTAAATGAGGTGATTCAAAAAGGGAAATAAAGATGAGACCTAGAGGGACAATTTTCTTGCAGAACACCTCATCAAATTATGAATGGAACTAGGTAAATTTGGTTCAAAGATTGGGGCACCAAGCTGTCCAAAATCCAAAACTCTTTAAAATTTACAAAGCTAACTTGGGATGCATTACACATTCATGTAATGAGTACTTAGTAGCAATTGAGATGAGTATTGAGGTATTTTATTTGTGTATTTTCAGTAGAGAAAGAGGTTGGGATGGACAAGGAGAAGTAAGTAAAGATAAAGGAGTTTATTGAAGGTTTGTGCACAACTAACCTGTTTCTTCATTTTTAAACTTGTAAATTGTTTAGAATGTGTTTATTTGAATGAGTTTGCTTTGAACGAGTTTACTTTGAATGAAATATGGTTTTTCTCTTGCATTTGAGAAATTTGGGTGTTGCCACCTCTATATGGATTTTATGATGATTTAAATGTGTTTATTAGGTTGCAAATGTGATTGTTGATTGGGAAACTTTTGAAAATTATTTTGAAACCACAGTTAGCATGACAGTCCCTTTCGAAACTCTCCAGCAGTAACGGCTACTTGGGGTTGATAATTGATATTGATTATGTCTCCCATTAATAACGGTTAGTGGGGTAAGACTATATGAGTACTCATTAGCTAGCTAGCCCTTCCCTCATTAATAATGGTTAGTGAGCTTGAGATTACTTTGTCGTGGTGTATAACACATCATTGATCGTGAAATTTTGTGTCATGGTCTAAACTGTGTGCTGATGTTGGCAACACTTATGCTTTGTGAATGGTGATTTGTAAAGTATGATTTCTCATTCGAAATGTGATTTCAATAAATGATTCTTATGGACTCAGAAAGTTTTGTGATGCTATCATGATTATGCAAATATATGATTTCTTATATTTTGACAAGTTGTGTTTTACCTTAAGTTTTAAAGTTATTAGTTGTGCACCACTGAGTGATATACTCAGCGATAGCTTATTTATGCTGTATCTGGTAAGGGAAAAGGAGAAGGTTGCCGAGTGAGAGACTTGAAAGCAGCATTTTGGTTTTGATTATGAGAATATATCGTAGGTATACCTCTGCAATTTCCTTTTGATGTATTTTGTACCTATATGTATGGATGTACAGATATTGAGCAATTTGTATTTAAAAGCATTACATTGCTATCACATTTTGAGTTTATAACTATTTGTATTTTATTTTGAGACTTATGGAAATGTAACTTTTATAATATTTAGTCTATCATTATTTCCAACGAATGTTTACATTGAATTTTAACTATTCCCATGCAGTTTTCCATAAAAGAATTGATAAGATAAAAAACTATGATTTGTTTAAAATCCCTTGTAGCATAATTAATGAGTTATCGGTAGATGTAGTTCGGTAATTCATTAGGTATGCTACGGGAACATGTCATGCCTTACAAGGGATAAAGTGTGACATGTTTTAGTAGTATCAGAGCTTTGGTTTTCATACATGTTTTGAAATTGCATATTGGAAAACTTTTGATAAGTTCAACTGCTCAATTGTTTTTAATTGATACATATAGTGCATTACATCATAAATATGGACTAATGGAGGGAAATCTCCTTCTGTTGGTTGTCCAGGGAGTAGAATTCTTTGTAATTCAGTATGGAAGAAGGGGATCACACAGTAGAGCAATCAGTAACAGCTGAGGTATAGGGGGAGGCCCCAACTCCTTAGAATGCCAGTGGATCAGCTGCACCCATCCCATCCATGCAGTTTCCTGCTCAGTTCACTCAGCAGATGGTTGCACTATTTCAGCAAATGGCTAGCAATATACTAGTCCAAGCTCCTGTGCAAGCATCTCCAATGCAACCACCATCCCCAGCCAGATAATATGACAAATTAATAAAGTATGGGGCAACAAAGTTCAAGGGTACAGTGGACCCATTGGAAGCTAAGCAATGGTTAGAATGGATGGAGAGGATATTCAAGAAATTGCACTGCACCGATGATTTGAAGTTCGAATACTCAGTCTCTCTACTACATGGAGATGCATATGAGCGGTGGAAAACCATTCCTCACAGTTTGAATGAGCCCCCTGTGTTGACATGGGATGACTTCCTCAGAGAATTTAGACAAAAGTATGTTCCCGACACATTTGTAGATATGAAACTACAGGAGTTTCTCAGCTTGAAGCAAGGGAACAGGACTATAGCCGAGTATGAGAGGGACTTTTCCTGCCTTAGCCACTATGCTGAAAGCCTACTCACTACTAGCAGAGACAGATGCAAACAGTTTGAGGCCGGGTTGAGGCCTAGTTTGAGATTGCAAGTGGTTGGGTTTCGGCATGATAATTTCTCTGAGTTGATATCGCAGGCCCTTTAGGTGGAAAGGATAGAATTGGAAGGGGCATCTGAGAAGGTAACCACTGAAAAAGAGAAGAGCAGTAAGCCTACAGGTCAGAGTCCAAGTAGCAATCCGGGTAACAGGAAGAGCTTTAGGGGACCAAGTAACAGAGGATCTAGTAGGGGAAGATTCTCAGGGCAGAGGCCACCTAGATTCGGTCAGCAAACATCTAAGGGTTCTTTTCCTATCCATACCTATGAAACCTGTGGTAGGACTCATGGAGGAGTATGTTATAAGGCCATAGTGAAGGAACGGAAGCGTGAAAAACACAAGTTTATACCATTGAATTCAAAAATTTTCACCTAGGGTCACATGCATCATGCAAGATTTATTTTTATCTATTTGATTTCAATGATAAACAACATATTAAAACTCTTTTAATATGTTTTGGATCTGTATTTTCCATTTAAGATTTTAAAATTAATCAGATTAATTTTAGAACCCTAGATTAAATCAAGAACAAACACACTAACCTCTTGATGCACTGCAGTGTATTTGCGCCTTTAAGATGCGTCTTCAGGACACTAGATGTTGTCCCTCTAGCTTGTCCACACCAAGAACACCTATGGTAGCCCTTGAACAGCTTTTAAAGCTTTTTCTATTATTTAGAAAATCAAGTTCTGCCTTTTAAGAGATTAAAGATGTAAACAGGACACTAGAAACAATTTCTAGTCTTTTTAATTCAAGAGATTGTTTGTTAATCTCTTGGAAAGATGAGAGAAGAAGATGAAGAAGAGAGAAACCTTCTTGGGTGGCGTCACCAAAGAAAGAGGTTGCTGGTTGTGTTATTTTCTTTTCATAACAACACTTATATAGCTAGGTCAACATATTAAACCCTTGCCACATGTCACCCTCTGATTGGTTCTAGGTTTAATTAACCCAATCACGTTGTGCCAAGTGTAAAATCTATATTTAACTTTAATTTTAATCATCTTACATGATTAAAAGACATTTGGCAAGCTTATGTGTAATGCCACATGTCACCATCTCATGGTGCCACATGTCATCCTGTGAAATGACCAAAATGCCCCTGTGTCTTAATTTTGAGTTCTTAACCCAAAATAATTATTTCTCTTCTTCTAATCAATTTATATCAAATATAAATTAATTAATTAATCTCAATTAATTAATTTCTCATTAATTAAATTCATATTTAAATACTTTAAATATAAATTTAACATATATTATACATCCAATAATCTAGATTTGGTTTCAAGTCATGCTAGGGACTTTGCAATCTAATTGCAAACCAAACCTATTTAATTAATCAATTAAACTCTTTAATTAATTAATTAAATCATATTTAATTAGGTGATAACTTGTATATGTGTATGACTTACTAGGCTCATCACTAATTGGCAATGAGATATGATATCAACTCTTAATATCATCAGAACTCTTTCTTACTATAAATGATTTCTCTAAATCATTTTATGCATCTCATAGACCATGGTTAACACCTAGCACAGCATGCCATGGCCACCCAATTAGTAATAAGGTTTACCTTAAATGAACCTATAATCATATGTTACCATGCACTAGAATCTCTCTGTTACAAAATCCCAACTCAAGCTGGAGTCATGGTTTATGTCAAACTCCATTTGCTATGAATATTATGTTCTCTTTTAATTCCAGTTCTTGATTAAAGAGATTTTCTCATCAGAAACTTTTTTCTGATTAAATCTATCTGTCCTGGCCAGGAACTTGAAACATCAAGAACAATTAAATAAACATAGGATTTTATCTCTATTTACTTAGAGGAACAGATTCCATCTTGATCAACACCTACCTCCATATATAACTAGTAGGAGCCAACACATGCCCATATACCCATACACAGTACAAGTATGAAAGCAGTATCAAACTCAAACTACCTATATATAAGATAACTGTGCTATCTCAGATCTAAAGATTATATGCACTTATATGATTTATGACAAAACATTAACAAGAGTAAACTCCATGTGCTTGTCATAAGTGTCATTGGTTCGGCCTACTTATCATTTATAAGTGCCTATCATGTTTGTCATATGTCATGAGACTCACCATTCCATCTAATTTATATCTCATATAAATAACTTGGGAACAAACATGAATACAATGTTTCTGGATAAGTCATGTCCTTATTATA
This sequence comes from Hevea brasiliensis, assembly GCF_030052815.1. Lineage (NCBI taxonomy): Eukaryota > Viridiplantae > Streptophyta > Magnoliopsida > Malpighiales > Euphorbiaceae > Hevea > Hevea brasiliensis. The sequence continues at coordinate 2,666,819 of NW_026614695.1, read as the reverse complement.
AAGTATCCTCGATTGTGAACTTATTTATGATACTTTGTACTAGAAATACTGTCACTCATATTCTTAACAACTTAAGAATAGAATTTCTAACAAAATATCAATGGACCTTTTCTATTACACATAAATATCTTATGTAAACGGAAAAGTGGAAATGCCTTTTATTAATAAAAACATGTACAAGATACGTACTAAATGATATGCTCTAGGGCATACTACTAATAATCTCCTACTAGCACTAGAGCCATTCATTACAATATCTTAGACCCATCTTCTCAAGATGTCGGTCTAGCTGAGTCTGTGACATAGGCTTAGTGAATGGATTAGCTGGATTTTCAGCTGATGCTATTTTTTGCATGGCTACATCGCCTCGTCCAACTATTTCTCTGATAATGTGGTAGCACCTTTCTATGTGTTTGGATTTCTGGTAAGACCTTGGTTCCTTAGCCTATATGACTGCTCCATTGTTGTCACAGTGTAGTGGAACTGCTGACTCAATGGAAGGAACTACTGTAAGTTCTGTCATGAATTCTTTATCCAAACAGCTTCCTTTGTAGCATCGATGCAAAGAATATACTCATTTCTGTAGTGGAATCTGCAGTCGTGCTCTGTTTGGAACTCTTCCAATTGACTGCACCTCCATTACAAATGAACACATATCCAGAGGTAGACTTTCTATCATCGACATCTAATTGGAAATCAGAATCAGTATAACAATCCAATTGTAAGTCTCCACCTCCATAGATCAAGAATAAATCCTTAGTTCCTCTCAAGTACTTAAGGATATTCTTGATAGCTATCCAGTATTCCAAACCTGGATTGGATTGATACCTGCTAGTCAAACTAACAGCATATGCGATATCCGACCTAGTACACAACATTGCATACATTAACCTTCCAATAGCCGAAGCATATGGAATCCTGGCCATCTTATCTCTTTCTTCAGATGTCTTTGGAGACATCTCTTTAGAAAGGTGGATACCATGTCTCACTAGTAACAATCCTCTCTTAGAATCAAGCATGTTAAACCTCTTTAACACCTTTTCCAAGTATAGACTTTGGGATAAACCAATTATTCTTTTTGCTCTATCTCTATAGATGCGAATCCCAAGAATATAGGTTGCCTCCCCTAAGTCTTTCATGGAGAATGTATTTGATGACTATACCTTTACAGTTATCAACATACCTGTGTCATTACCCATCAACAGCATGTCATCCACATATAAGATAAGGAAAGTGATAGCACTGTCACTAACCTTCTTATATACACATGGCTCATCCTCATTTTTGATAAAACCAAAGGATTTAATGGCTTCATCAAAACGGATGTTCCAACTCCTCGAAGCTTGCTTCAACCCATAAATGGATCGCTTTAGCTTGCATACCTTGGAACCATCTTAGTATTCAAAACCCCTAGGTTGTTCCATGAAAATGTTTTCTTCAATGTATCTATTGAGAAAAGCTGTTTTGACATCCATCTGCCAAATCTCATAATCATAGTATGCAGCTATTGCTAATAGAATCCTAATGGATTTAAGCATGGCAACAGGCGAGAAAGTTTCCTCATAGTCGATTCCTTGCCTTTGGCGAAACCCTTTCGCTACTAGCCTTGCCTTATAGGTCTCTACCTTTCCATCAGAACCAATTATCTTCTTGAAAATCCATTTGTTCCCTAAAGGTACAATACCTTTAGGTGGGTCAACAAGATCCCAAACTTGATTCTTATACATGGAATCAATTTTAGATTTCATAGCATCAATCCATTTTGAAGAGTCTATATCTGATATAGCTTCTTCATTGGTAAGTGGATCATCTCTATGATCTACTTCTTCATGAGTAGACAACTCTTGTACTTTTTTATGAAGGAAACCATATCTCACTGGTGGGTGAGATACCCTGGTTGTTCTACGAGGAACAGCTGTAGATGTTTCATTAATGGGTGTAGGTTGACTAGATAGATCTATATCCATCTGATCTGTTGGTTGGTCAGAATTCTCCAATTCCAACTCTATTTGCCTTCCTTTGCCTCCTTCTTGAACAAACTATTGTTCAAAAAATGTGACATCTCTACTCACCACAAACTTTTGTGATGTAGGCAAATAAAAATAATATCCAAAATATCTTTTGGATATCCAAAATATCTTTTGGATATCCAACAAATCGATCCTTTTCTGATATGGTTTCCAATTTATCAGTGTTCAGCTTTTTGATATAAGCTGGACAATCCCAAATCTTAACATGCTTAAGACTTGGTTTTCTTCCATGCCATATCTTATAAGGTGTGGAAGAAACTGATTTTGATGGAATTCTATTCATAATATACAAAGCTGATTCTAATGCAAATCCCCAAAAGGAGATTGGCATATCAGTATAGCTCATCATATTACGTACCACATCCAATAGGGTACGATTTCTCCTTTCAGATACACCATTCAGCTGTGGCGTTCCTGGAGGAGTCAGCTAGGAAACAATGCCATGCTCTCTCAAGTATTCATCAAATTCAGTACTCAAATATTCACCTCCACGATCTGATCGAAGAGCTTTAATACTGTTTCCTGTTTGATTTTCTACTTCAGATTTAAATTCTTTGAACTTTTCAAAAGATTCATGTTTGTATTTCATCAAATACAAATACCCAACTATTGATTTATCATCAGTAAAGGTAATAAAGTAATGAAAACCGCCTCTAGCCATTTCCTTAAATGGACCACATACATCACTATGTATTAGCTCCAAAATATTTTTAGCCCTTAGCCCTTGTCCAACAAAGGGTGATCTAGTCATTTTGCCCTTAAGGCAAGATTCACAAGTTGGAGTAGGCTCAGAGCCCAATGAGGATAGAATCCCCATTTTCTCCAGTTTTCCAATCCTATCTTCTGCAGCATGACATAACCTTAAGTGCCAAATATGTTTTGAACTTGAGTTGGTTTTCACCATGGCATTGCATTCATTTAGATCACTTGCATTCATTTTGTGTTTGTCATTATTATCTAAATAATAAAGACCTTCATTCATATAACCCAAACCAACATATTTATTTTCAAAATAAATATTGCAAACATCATCTGTGAATTGGAATTCATAACCATTTCTAGTCAAACTAGATATAGAAATGATGTTCTTAAAAGCATCAGGTACATATAAAATATTATCCAAACACAAAACATTTACAAACATGTAAAAAGATTTAGATCCTATGGCTAAAGCTTCAACAGTTGAATCATTGCCAATCCGGACTCTAACATCTTGATAACGCAAGCTGCTACTATTTACTAGTTTCTGCATATCATTAGAAATGTAAGAACTGGCACCAGTATCTAAAACCCAAGCTGTAGATGAACTATGAGTATCATCAGAATCAAAATAACAAGATATGGACATACCTTCTGAAGGTGTATCCTTCTTGTCCTTCAGAGAAGCAAGATACTCAAAGCGCCTTTTCCAAAGGCCCATCCTTCCGGGCAAAGGGAAACACTTTCCTTTGCCTCCATCAGCTTTAGTCTTCCCTTTCTATTTAGCTATTTTCTTAGAAGGACCAGGAATTTGAGGTTTCTTTGTCTTATTGCCCTTCTTCTTGTTGGACTTTCCAGCAGAAGAAGATGCAATCAAAGCTACCTCTTTTCCTTTATTACCCGGCATATTCTTTTGGGCAATAACCAGCATGTTGAGTAAACTAGCTAAGGTGCATTCCTGTTTAGTCATATGAAAATTTGTCACAAAATTCCCAAAAGACTCAGGAAGGGACTGAAGGATCAAATCCATCTGTAGTTGGAAATCTATGTTGAAGTCAAGATGTTCCAACTGCTCAATCAGCCAAATCATCTTGTGGACATGATCCCCAACATTCTTTCCCTCAGACATCCTCATGGGGAACAGCTGCCTAGATATCTCATACCTAGCATTCCTACTGTGCTCACCATACAACTCTTATTGGTGAAGGAGGACCTCACTCGCACTCTGCATGTTCTCATGCTACTTCTGTAACTCATTACTCATGGAAGTAAGCATGTAACACTTAGCTCTCATATCATGCTCCTTCCACTTGTCCAAAGTTTCATGTTCCTCTGGAGTGGCTTCTGGAGGTAAGGGACTAGGAACATTTGAATCTAGAACATATCCTATATGTTCAAGGTTCAGGACAAGTTTCAAATTTCTTAGCCAATCAAAGAGATTAGGTCCTGTCAACCTATTGCGATCAAGTATGCTTGCAAGGATATTGGATGGTGGTGGTTGTCCTGTGCTCATTATTATCAGAAAATTAACTGCAGAAAATAATTAGATTAATTAGTAAATGTATCAAGTAATTAACCAAAATGATTATGGTCTTTTAATCAAATTGGTCCTCCCACTAACTTAGCGAATCCTACACTTCCAAAGTAGAAAACGAAAATCCTAGTTGGATGAATTTTTAGTGGGTGATTGAATTCTTATAATTCTATTGATTATCCTCAAGTACATCTATTATTGGAATTATAATAAACTATAAGTGAGTAACTCCTTGCCCATCACATCTCATGCGAGGTTCAATCCTTTACCTAGCCCCTAATGCTCAAAATCTCAGGTACATCCATTATTGACTTATCTTGCATTAGTTAAGTTGATCCCATTGAGCCAATAATTATGCAAATAATTTTAATGTCCTCAGGTACATCCAATATTGGCCACCAAACCATTTACATATTTACAATATCTCATGCTTAACAATTATTCTTAAGAAAATCTCTTAAATTAATTGCATCTTATGCAACTATTTAAAATTTCTTAAAATAATTGCCCCAATAGAGGGCCCATGTTATAATTACTTTAATTATAGCATTTCTAACTTAATCATTGGTTTGGAAGATTTTATGGTCATCCTAATTACTATTAAGGTCTCACTTTGCACATTATCCATTTAGCATGCATATATCATATAATTGCATGCATTCCCATACACCTCATGCATTCATGGATAAGCAGTAAATATGGTATGATCATGGACTTTCTAAGGGATTCAATTCTGAGCTACCAAGAATTGAATCAGGGTATTCCTAGGTGCATTTCATTCATTCATTTTACAAGAGTTGCTGAAGGAGTACATAATCAACACTTGATCTTGAATTCCTCCCACTGGTCCCACCAATGCTCTTAACCTCCTTGAACTTCTTGCAATCTAATATTACATAGTAATCCTTGGCATACCAAGGCGAATTTACAAGAACTTAAGTAAATGAAATTACAACCCAAAAATTATTACAAACTTAATAATACATGCCCAAAATAAATTAAAATAAACTAATTAATTTACAATCCCAAAGAAACATAAAAGAAATAAATCCAATCACATTGGTCTTTTATAGTCCATGATCATCCATCATGCATATCACTATTTAACAATTAAATAAAACATACATACTTAAATTAAATTGAATATCTCATATTCAACTTAAAAATCCAGATTTGAATATGATTCAAATAAATTTAAAAATTCAGATTTGAATCTCATTCAAACAAATTTAAAAATTCAGATTTGAATCACATTCAAACAACCTTAAAAATTCAGATTTGAATCACATTCAAACAATTTTTAAAAATTCAGATCTGAATATTATTCAAACAACTTTAAAAAATCAGATTTAAATATGATTCAAACAACTTTAAAAATTTAGATTTGAATCACATTCAAACAACTTTTAAAATTCAGATTTGAATCAAAATTTAATTGCGTGATTGAAATTCTAATTAAACAATTTAATTAGACATAGGATGAGCTTTTAGATCATACAACAATTGCAAATTAAAAAGTCAAACCTTGAGCCACCCATGAAGCCACAAACCTTGCGCACCATGAAGGTGTTCTCTTGCATATCGCCGCACATCCATTGCAACCAGCAATGGATAAATCTTCTCATGATCAAAACACACAATTAAATCATATAATCAACAATCTAAATGGCAAATATAGTGGCTCTGATACCAATTGAAGGAACGAAAGTGTAAAAAACACAAGTTTATACCATTGAATTCAAAAATTTTCACCTATGGTCACATGCATCATGCAAGATTTATTTTTATCTATTTGATTTCAATGATAAACAACATATTAAAACTCTTTTAATATGTTTTGGATCTGTATTTACCATTTAAGATTTTAAAATTAATCAGATTAATTTTAGAACCCTAGATTAAATCAAGAACAAACACACTAATCTCTTGATGCACTGCAATGTATTTGCACCTTTGAGATGCATCTTCAGGTCACCAGATGTTGTCCCTCTAGCTTGTCCACACCAAGAACACCTATGGCAACCCTTGAGTAGCTTCTAAAGCTTTTTCTATTATTTAGAAAATCAAGTTCTGCCTTTTAAGACATTAAAGATGTAAACAGGACACTAGAAACAATTTCTAGTATTTTTAATTCAAGAGATTATTTGTTAATATCTTGGAAAGATGAGAGAAGAAGATGAAGAAGAGAGAAACCTTCTTGGGTGGCAGCACCAAAGAAAGAGGCTGCTGGTTGTGTTATTTTCTTTTCATAACAATACTTATATAGCTAGGTCAACATATTAAACCCTTGCCACATGTCACCCTCTAATTGGTTCTAGGTTTAATTGACCTAATCACATTATGCCAGGTGTCAAACCTATATTTAATCTTAATTTTAATCATCTTACATGATTAAAAGACATTTGGAAAGCTTATGTGTAATGCCATATGTCACCATCTCATAGTGCCACATGTCATCTTGTGAAATGACCAAAATGCCCATGTGTCTTAATTTTGAGTTCTTAACCCAAAATAATTATTTTTCTTCTTCTAATCAATTTATATCAAATATAAATTAATTAATTAATCTCTATTAATTAATTTCTCATTAATTAAATTCATATTTAAACACTTTAAATATAAATTTAACTTATACTATACATCCAATAATCTAGATTTAGTTTCAAGTCATGCTAGAGACTTTGCAATCTAATTGCAAACCAAACCTATTTAATTAATCAATTAAACTCTTTAATTAATTAATTAAATCATATTTAATTAGGTGATAACTTGTGTATATGTGTGACTTACTAGGCTCATCACTAATTGGCAATGAGATATGATATCAACTCTTAATATCATTAGAACTCTTTCTTACCATAAATGATTTCTCTAAATCATTTTATGTATCTCATAGACCATGGTTAACACCTAGCATAGCATGCCATGGCCACCCAATTAGTAATAAGGTTTAGCTTAAATGAACCTATAATCATATGTTACCATGCACTAGAATCTCTCTGTTACAAAATCCCAACTCAAGCTGGAGTCATAGTTTATGTCAAACTCTATTTGCTATGAATATTATGTTCTTTTTTAATTCCAGTTCTTGATTAAAAAGATTTTCTCATCAGAAACTCTTTTCTAATTAAATCTATCTATCCTGACCAGAAACTTGAAACATCAAGAACAATTAAATGAACATAGGATTTTATCTCTATTTACTTAGAGGAACAGATTCCATCTTGATCAACACCTACCTCCATATATAACTAGTAGAAGCCAACACATGCCCATATACCCATACACAGTACAAGTATGAAAGCAGTATCAAACTCAAACTACCTATATACAAGATAACTATGCTATCTCGGGTCTAAAGATTATATGCACTGATATGATTTATAACAAAACATTGACAAGAGTAAACTCCATGTGCTTGTCATAAGTGTCACTGGTTCGGCCTACTTATCATTTATAAGTGTCTATCATGTTTCTCATATGGCATGAGACTCACCATTCCATCTTATTTATATCTCATATAAATAACTTGGGAACAAACATGAATACAATCTTTCTGAATAAGTCATGTCCTTATTATGAAGTATCCTCAATTGTGAACCTATTTATGATACTTTGTACTAGAAATACTGTCACTCATATTCTTAACAACTTAAGAATAGAATTTCTAACAAAATATCAATGGACCTTTTCTATTACACATAAATATCTTATGTAAATGGAAAAGTGGAAATGCTTTTTATTAATAAAAACATGTACAAGATACATACTAAATGATATGCTCTAGGGCACACTACTAACATATAGGAGCCTGTTACAACTGTGGTGGAAGTGGGCATTTTGCTAGAGATTGCACTAGTGCCCACAAATCTGGGCCACCTACCACTACTGAGGGGTCTGCTCAAGGTTCTGCTTTCAGAGGACAACAAACAGTTAGTAGAGGCCAAAGCAGGGGTAGAGGCAGCACTTCTGGTAGCCAAGGCACAGTGAGCCAACCAGAACAGAGTGGTACACCAGCCAGGGTGTACACCATGCTCCAGAAGGAGGAACCTGAGACATTAGATGTTGTGGCCGGTACTTTCTCCATCTTTGGTACAGATGTATATGTGCTGTTTGACCCTAGTTCTACACATTCTTATGCTAGTGCCAGTATTGCATGTTATTTTGCTATTCCTTATGTGAAATTGGATTATGAAGTATTAGTGACTAGTCCTTTGGGACAAGAGGTTAAAGTGAACAAACTATGTAAGGATTGTCCTTTGGTGATCCAAGGATATACATTCCTATCAGATTTAATTGAAATGCCCTTCCGAGATTATGATATCATTTTGGGCATGGATTGGTTAGCCAGGCATCATGCCATGATCGACTATATATAGAAGATGGTCACTTTTGGTCTTCTCGAGTATGCAGATGTAGTAATGCACGGGGAGAGGTAGTTATTGCCATCCAACATCATTTCAGCTGCACTTGCTAGAAAGATGATTAGAAAAGGGTGTGAAGTATATTTGGCCTATGTGATAAACACCCAAGTAGGGAGTCCAGAATTAAGGGACATTCCTACTGTATGTGATTTTCTGGATGTCTTTTCGAAAGAATTGCCGGGATTGCCTCTGGAGAGAGAGGTGCAGTTTGACATTGTGATCATACTTAGTGTGGAGCCAATCTCCATCACTTTTTATAGGATGGCACCTGCTGAGTTGAAAGAGTTGAAGGTGCAATTGCATGAATTGCTAGATAAGGGTTTCATCTAACCTAGCATGTCACCTTGAGGAGCACCAATATTGTTTGTGAAGAAGAAGGATGGTACTCTCCATCTATGCATGGACTACGGACAGTTGAACAAAGTGACCATAAAGAATAGATATCCTCTGCCACGGATTGATGATTTATTTGATAAGTTGAAGGATGCAATAGTATTGTCCAAAATTGATTTGAGATCGGGCTACTATCAGTTGAGGGTGCAGGAGCAAAATATTCCTAAAACTGCCTTTAGGACACGGTATGGCCATTATGAATTCCTAGTGATGCCATTCGGGTTGACTAATGCTCTAGCTGCTTTATGGGCTTGATGAACACTATCTTCAAGCCATATTTGGGTTAGTTTGTAATGGTGTTCATTGATGATATTTTAGTGTACTCAAAGAATGCAGAGGAACATGATAAATACTTGAGGATAGTATTGCAAACTTTGAGAGAGAAATAGTTGTATGCTAAACTGTCAAAATGTGAGTTTTGGCTAAAAGAGATTACTTTTTTAGGGCATATTGTATCTTCAGAGGGTATCCAAATTGATCCTAGCAAAGTAGAAGCCATTCTTAATTGGAAGCCACCCAGAAATGTCACTGAAATTCAGAGTTTCCTTAGTTTAGCCGGGTATTATAGAAGGTTTGTGAAGGGATTCTCCATGCTAGCATCTCCACTGACTAAGCTACTTAGGAAGAATGTGAAATTTCAGTAGACTGATCGGTGCCAGGAAAGTTTTGATGAGTTGAAAAGGTGTTTAATTGAAGCTCCAGTCTTAACCTTGCCCACCTTGGGTAAAGAGTACACCATATACAGTGATGCATCTCATAATGGATTGGGCTGTGTGTTGATGCAAGATAGGAACCTCATTGCCTATGCTTCACGTCAGCTTAAACTGCATGAGAGGAATTATCCTACACATGACTTGGAGCTGGCAGCCATTATCTTTGCCTTGAAGATTTGGAGACATTACTTGCATGGGGAGAGATGTTATATATACACGGATCATAAAAGTTTGAAGTACTTGGGCACATAAAAGGAGTTAAATTTGAGGCAGAGGAGATGGTTAGAGCTGATAAAAGATTATAATTATTTGATAGACTATCTGCCTGGAAAAGTTAATATTGTAGCTAATGCTTTAAATCGCAAGACTATGGCTGGTTTGAGGGTTTCTCCATTGTCCATGGTGCATGAGTTAAGGGTATTGGATGCTAATATGGAGATTGATGAAGATGGGCAGATGGTAACTACTTGGCAAGTGAAGCTAATGCTGACAGAACAAATTAAAGCAGCTGCACAGAATGATGATAAGTATGTGAAGTTGATGGAAGAGGCTCGAAATGGCAAGAATCCAGAATCGTCTGTAAATGATGAGGGCTTGTTATTATATATGGGCAGAATGTGCATTCCTGATAATGTTAAACTGAGGCAGACCTTTAAAAGAAACGTATGATTCACCTTTTATGATGCACCCTGGTGGAACCAAAATGTACAGAAGTGTGAAAGAGCACTATTGGTGGAGGGGAATGAAGAAAGACATTGCAGAATATGTTGCCAAATGCCTAACTTATCAGCAAGTAAAGGCAGAACACCAAGTGCCTACAGGGTTGCTACAGCCATTACCAATTCCTGAGTGAAAATGGGAAAGAATCACTATGGATTTCGTGACAGGACTTCCACATACATAAAAGAATCATAATATAGAGTTTGGGTTATTGTTGATGGATTGACCAAGTCTGCACACTTTTTGCCAGTGAGGATGGACTACAACCTGGAAAGATTGGCCAAACTATACATTAATGATGTGGTGAGGTTGCATAGAGTGCCAGTGTCTATTGTGTCTGATAGAGATCCTAAGTTCACTTTTAGATTCTGGGGTAGTCTCCAAAAAGCCCTAGGAACTAGATTGAACTTTAGTACAACATTCTATCCACAGACAGAGAACCAGTTTGAAAGGATCATTTAGATTTTGGAGGATATGCTTCAGGCTTGTGTGATTGAGTTTGAAGGAAGTTGGGACACACACTTGCCTTTAATTGAATTTGCCTATAACAACAGTTATCAGTCAAGTATTGGAATTCCTCCATATGAAGCACTTTATGGTAGAAAGTGTATAACTACCTTGTGTTGGGATGAAGTGGGCGAGAGAAAGTTAATTGGCCCAGAACTAGTGTAGCAAACGGAAGAAAAGATTAAGCTCATTAGAGACAGACTCAAGGCTGCATCGGATGGATAGAAGTCCTACATTGATTTGAAGAGAAGAAATATTTAGTATAATGTGGGTGCAAAAATATTCCTTAAAGTTTCTCCTTGGAAGAAGATCATGAGGTTTGGTAGGAAGGAGAAACTGAGTCCTCGCTTCATTAGGCCATATGAGGTTTTGGAAAGAGTGGATATGTTGGCATATAGACTTACATTGCCTCCGGAGTTAGAAAAGATTCACAATGTCTTCCATGTCTCCATGTTGAGGAGGTACAAATCAGACCCCTCTCACATTTTTCCAGTAGAGGAGATTGAGGTGAATCCAGACCTGACATATGATGAAGAGCCCATAAAGATCTTGACACATGAGGTGAAGCAGCTAAGAAATAAGCAGATACCACTGGTGAAAGTGCTGTAGAACAATCATTCAGGCCAGAAGGCTACATGGGAGCGTGAGGAGGATATGAGGAGACAGCGCCCACAGCTATTTAGAGACTGAGACCAAATAAATTTTGAGGACAAAATTTTATTTTTAAGGAGGGGATAATTGTAACACTCTGAACCACTGAGTTATGAATAATACCATTTTTTGTCTGTGACTAGTACTATTCAAAGGCACCTTGAGGACCAAAAATTAAAGAAAAATTAATTGAGATAGACACAATAAAAATTCAAGTGAACCAAAAATCTAAGGACTCATCGGGTATTATGAAAAGGAAGGATTATGGCCCGATGATGGGCATTTTGGTCAATTCACTTCAAGAGTTGGTTTTTTATCACACCTTATCCCTCTGTAAGGCATAACATGATCCCGTAGAATACCTAATGAACTACCGAACTTCACCTACCGATAACTCATTAAGTACCCTACAAGGGATTTTAAAATAATTTTCTTACTTTTGCTAAGTGGTGAGCATTTGTTAGTTGGTATCAAACATTTAGTTTAAGTTAGAAGCTAGTTGAAATTTTTGGCCCATTTTATTTTTCTGTAAATTTTATAAAAATTTTGACAGAGTTCCGTCTGTATTTTGAGAAAACAGTTCTTCAAATACCTGAAAAAAAGGCACTTCTAATAATTTTTCAACCACTTCTTCAATTTCACAATCAATCTCAACCATTTTCTCAAATTTCAAAATTCAACAATTCTCAAGATACTGTCAATCAATATCATTCATTCATATTTCATTAAAGATAAACTGTTTATATACACATTATACTAAAATTTACATTCAGAAAATCTAACTAAAATTTATTACAAATTTTATACAAACTTTGTACAAGCTGCTCAAGACCCATTTTTACATGTCCATACATTTATGTGCATTACATACATCAAAAGAAATATCAACAGTCAGGATATAAATTATACCTGATAACTTCAAGCTAATAGATCCTCAATCCTCAGCAGCTCAGTCTGCTGCTCCTCTAGTCTCTATATCTATGATACCAATAACAGCCATCGTTGAGTACTAGGACTCAGTGGTGCACAACATACTAAAATAATCTTTATGCAGAATTTAAATAATATTTATTCAAAAATTTGACTAAACATGAGCATTAAACACAAAACATGAATTATGAGGTTTTGATGCAAACAAGTTCATTTTGAAGTATAACAAGTTCATTTCGAAGTATCAAAATACATTTCATAAAACCCACAGTTATATCATGCCATTCGAAATAAATATAATCTCAATAGCCAGAGGCTAAGGAGAAGTCACATCACAAGGCTAGCTAGCTCAAATATATGGATATCCATTCAAATTCCTCTTCTACTGGCACACACCTCAACACTTCATCCAGAGAAGGAATTAAAATTCGAAACTGATTACCCCCACTAGTCATGCTAGTGAGGTGTTCAAATATATGGTCATGATACTGTGGTTTCAAAACTTATCTTAACAATTTGCTAAATATTGCCATTTCAAACATACACAATAACTTTCAACAATTTAGATCAAAGCATCATAAATAATGTCACAATTCACTTTTTCAAATCATTCAAAGCAATATGCAGAGATAATTTACAAAAAATTATACGTTGTGTACAAACCTCAAGCGAGTCGCCTCTTGGCCTTGACTCGATTCTTCGGGTTCTTTCCTGATGTTCTTTTCAACTGAAACACACAATTTTATAGTGTTTCAGTACCATAACTTAGCATAAATCTAAAAATAAATTTAACTTCACTTTTACCTAGCTCTAATGTGCTAAACTTGGCGTTCTTTAAATTTTGTGTTTTGGGGTTACTATTCACTATACTATGCAAGTCAAATTATTGACTTTTTAAAGCTTAATAGGTATGGGAATTCCAACTTCACCCACATACCACATTTTGGTCATAAATTTGTTGGTTTTGGTTGTTTACTAAAATTCTAATTCTTTTAGGCAAATTTGATAATTTTTTAGTTTTGGTGTTTAAGGTTGCACTGTTCTATTAGTCATTTTATTGTTGGAATTTGGCAAAACTTTCTTCATAGAAAATGTTCCCTGTTGTCTTAAGTTTATTCTCCTTTTTGAATCACTCCAATTGGAGTTTTGTAGCTAAAGTTATAGCCATTTGAACTATGGCTGCCGGATTGGACTCAACCCAGATTTTCTAGGCAATTTTTGGTTCTGGCAGTTTTAGGTCACCAACTTTGGGTGGCCAAATGACTTGGTTAATAGCATAATTTGAGTTTGTGCTCTTCATGAAAGTTTTAGGTCTATATCTCAAATGTCCACTGGTAAAATTTCAGGTCATTTAGACCTGCCTAGCTCAAGTTATGGCCAAATGAACAAACACTGTTCATTTGGTCAGTTTGTACAGGGCAGACTGAGATTTTCCAAGTTTGGTCAATTTATTCACTAGGTTTTGGTCACTTTTTGGGCATGCTTCCTAAATGAAAATTGTGTCATTTAGTGTCTATTTTCATTCCCAATTGGTCTCATACCAATTGGACTTGTAAATTTTAATTTTTGGTCCCTCAAAGGGTCCAGTATGACCACATTGAATCCAAATTTAGTTTTGGTTCAAACACTTCTAACACATTCCATTTGGTCACAATTGACCATTTCTCCCTTCAAACTAGGTCCAAGACATCATTTACCAATTTTTCACATTTTTGTCTCTAAACCCTAAGTGTCCAAACCCTAACCACACTAAATTGTTGCATTTAGCTAATTCAAAGTCTTTAACTATAATCACTCAACTAATGGAGGTTCAGATATCCATTCAAATCAATCAAACCATGCAATAATATGCTCATAAACATGCTGGCCGAAATTCAGCTTGGTCCCTCAACAATTTATTTCATTTCATTTTAAGTTTATTTCTAAGTTAATCAAGCTGAAAATGTAGAAATCAAACTAAAATTATCAAGTTTGCTTACTAACCTTTTTAGGTGTCTTTTTCCTCTTCTTATTTCTCCTCCTTTCTTCTTCTTTTTGCTTTCTAATGCTTCCTCAACATGTAAAGAGAATTTTTTGTGTTGGGACTTTGTGAATTTATGGAAGAAAGTAGGGAAATTCAAGCTTTCTATCTCTTAACAATGGTGGAACAAGGTGAGTAAGAATGGAGAGAGAGGTGGGGCGGCAAGGATAATGAGGAAGATGACTTTATTTTTCTTTTTTCTTTTTTTTTTTTTTTGTCTTTTGTCTTATGAAAGACCAAAAATTCAATTTAAATAAATTTTTAATTATAGGATTTATGGCATCATGCATGATGTCACCTCTCTTCACTTTTGCATTTTCTTTTTTTTTTTTTATTAGTTCTTTAGTTTAATTCTCGATTCTGAAATTTTTTTTTCTCCGATTTTATTTGACAGTTAGGTCAGGAGTCAGCTCTCGGAGTCAATTGACCAAAATTGCCCCTCGCCGGTTCAAACCGGTTTGCAAATAATTCAATATTTCTTCCGGCTCCCTGACCTAATTATTTGACTGGCTTAACAACCTTTTTTTGTGATTTTCTCTTTTCCACTGTATTCGTAATGGTCCTAAGGACCGCAGCGTCATATTTTACGGTTCGAAATTTGAGTTTAAATCGACTTCGCAGTCGTTCCCGAGAAGGTCACCCATCGCTGTGACTCTTGGCTCGTTTAACTTCTTATGTTCTATTTTTCTTGTTTATACTTAACTAATTGGACATTACTAATTATTTGTGTTTATGACTTCTCTAGTTGTCTTAAGTATGGTTCTAATCCCCTTAATTGTCTGGACCGACACCAGTCACCGAAACAGTAAAATATACCAGGCTATGCAAATAGGGTGTTACATTTTTTACCAAATTTTCAATTAAATTAAATGAAAATAATATATTGAATTATGAGAAATTTTGAGGAAAAATTAAAGTATAAAATGAAAAGAAAAGCAAAGAAATAAAATTTAAGTTTAATTTCATTTATGACACAAATTAAAAATTTATAATTAAAATAAATTAAATTTTTAGGGTAAATATATAAAGGAGACAATTACACCAAAAATTAAAAAGACAATTTTCTCTATCTTTCTCCCCATTGTGCCACCACCCTTTCCACTCTCTCTTTCTCTTCTCTTTTCTTCACTTCCTCTATTAACACTTCTTTCCAATCTTTGATTTCCCCACTTTCCTTCCATGGGTCCTTCATCTATTTAGTAGGAAACATCAAAATAAACTTTGATTGAGAGATTTAAACAAGAAGAACAAGAAATTAGAAGAGATTTAAAGTAGAAAAAATCATCAAGTTAGGTAAGCTCTCTCTTTCATGCTTGATTAACTAAGTATGCTTTGAATCAAGTTTGGGTGTGATGAATTTACATGAGAAAGCATGAAAAACATGCATGAATCTTGAAAGGGATTTTTGGCTAGCTTGGGTAATCTAGGGTTTTGGCCAATTTAGGAAAAATTAGGGTTTGATGTATTTTAATGTAATTGATGATGAAATTAAGCTTAGTTGAAGTAGTATGCATGATTGGGGTAAGGAGATTGCATGAAATTTGCATAAATTGAAGATTAGGATTTATGGGAAAATTAGGGCTTTAGTGCTAGAGAGTGAAATTAATGTGTGTAATGTTAAATTATGACTACTTAGCATGAATTAAATGTGACTTGATGTTAGTTGGTGTAAGGAGTTAATGGAATGGCATGGATTAGGGGGAATTGCAAACTAGGGTTTTGGAAAATTAGGGGTTTTGTGCTAGGAAGTGCCATTGATTTGTTTAATGTTAAATTATGGTCATTTAGGGTGAATTAAATGTGAATTAAGATTGGTTACCAGAAGTAATTTAAGAAATGAAAATTTAACCTAGGGCAGAATTTTACACACTGAGTCTAGTGTGTTTGACAGCTCATAAGTTAAGCTACACAACTCCAATTGGTGTGAAACCACTTGGAAATGAAACTTAAAACATAGGGCTAGAATGTTCATGAAGAGACCTAACCCAGAAACTGCCCAAAAATTGCCTAAAACTTGGCTTGAACTTGGAGGTGAAATTCTAGACTTGACAGAGTTGGACCATGTGAATAGTAAATTTTGAATTTTCATAACTCACTCTAAAAAACTCCAATTTAGGTGATTCTTGAACCAATGGAAACCTAAAACATAGTAGAACATTTCATATGAAGAATATAAGGCTAAATTATGGACTTAACCCAATCAAATTGCTAAGCAAATTTGAGTCACTAAATCTAAAAAAATCTAGAAATTTACAAATTGACTATATGAACAGTAAATTTTGCAAGGCTATAACTCTCTTTAGAAAACTCCGATTTAGATGATTCTTGAACCGATAGAAATGTAAAACATAGTAGAACATTTCGTATGAAGAACTTGAAACCTAATTACGAACTTAACCCAACCAAATTGCTAAGCAAATTTGAGTTGATAAATCTGCCAGAATAATAAATAGTAACATAAATAGTAATGTTTTTATAGCCATAACGTTCTCTAGAAAACTCCGATTTAGGTGATTTTAAACCGATGGAAACCTAAAACATATTAGAACATTTCATATGAAGAACTTGGAGTCAAATTATGAACTTAGCCCAATCAAATTATTGGACAAAGCTAAGTCACCAAATCTACCAGAATCAGCCCTACGTAAATAGTAAAATTTATTTGATTATAACTTTGGCTACACAACTTCAAATGAGGTGATTCAAAAAGAGAAATAAAGATGAGACCTATAGGAAAAATTTTCTTGAAGAACACCTCATCAAATTATGATTAGAACTAGGTAAAAATTTGGTTCAAAGATTAGGGCACCAAGCTGTCCAAAATCCAAAACTCTTTAAAATTTACAAAGCTAACTTGGGATGCATTAGACATTTATGTAATGAGTACTTGGCAGAAATTGAGATGAGTATTGAAGTATTCTATTTGTATATTTTCAGTAGAGAAAGAGGTTGGGACGGACAAGGAGAAGCAAGTAAAGATAAAGTTCATTGAAGGTTTGTACACAACTAACCTTTTTTCTTCATTTTTAAACTTGTAAATTGTTTAGAATGTGTTTATTTGAATGAGTTTGCTTTGAACGAGTTTATTTTAAATGAAATATGGTTTTTCTCTTGCATTTGAGAAATTTGGGTGTTGCCAACTCTATATGGATTTTATGATGATTTGAATGTATTTATTGGGTTGCAAATGTGATTATTGATTGGAAAACTTTTGAAAATTATTTTGAAACCACAGTTAGCATGACAGTCCCTTTCAAAACTCTCCAGCAGTAACGGCTACTTGGGGTTGATAATTGATATTGATTATGTCTCTCATTAATAACGGTTAGTGAGGTAAGACTATATGAGTACTCATTAGCTAGCTAGCCCTTCCCTCATTAATAACGGTCAGTGAGGTTGAGATTGTTTTGTCATGGTGTACAACATGACATTGATGGTGAAATTTTGTATCATAGTCTAAATTGTGTGTTGATGTTGACAACACTTATTCTTTGTGAATGGTGATTTGTAAAGTATGATTTCTCATTCGAAATGTGATTTCAATAAATGATTCTTATGGACTCAAAAAGTTTTGTGATGCTATCATGATTATGCAAATATATGATTTCTTGTATTTTGATAAGTTGTGTTTTACCTTAAGTTTTAAAGTTATTAGTTGTGCACCACTGAGTGATATACTCAGCGATAGCTTATTTATGCTGTCGCAGGTAAGGGAAAGGAGAAGGCTGCCGAGTGAGAGACTTGGAAGTAGCATTTTGGTTTTGATTATGGGTATATATCGTAGGTATACCCCTATAATTTCCTTTTAATGTATTTTGTACCTATATGTATGGATGTACAAACATTGAGCAGTTTGTATTTAAAAGCATTACATTGCTATCACATTTTGAGTTTATAACTATTTGTATTTTATTTTGAGACTTATGGAAATATAACTTTTATAATGTTTAGTCTATAATTATTTCCAACGAATGTTTACATTGAATTTTAACTATTCCCATGCAGTTTTCCGCAAAAAAATTGATAAGATAAAAAACTATGATTTGTTTAAAATCCCTTGTAGCATAATTAATGAGTTATTGGTAGGTGTAGTTCGATAATTCATTAGGTATGCTACTGGAACATGTAATGCTTTACAAGGGATAAGGTGTGACATGTAAATTGGTTTCTATATTTTAAATAATTAGTCTATAACTGTCATATTTTTATTTGAATATATTCTCTTTAAATTCTTATATTTTTTTAAAATAATAAACTCTCACATAATCAAATAATTAGTGCGTATATTTATGTATAATGAGATATTTTCAATATAATGAGATAGAAGTAATATTTTTCCTTTCATTAATTTTATATAAATTAAGTGATCAATAAATAAAGACAAAATCACTAAACAAAATTTTCAATATATGCCAACAAATTAGGAAACTTATACATCGAGTGGTTTGAAACAAATTTAAATTCAAATGAATGTTTATATATGACGCACCGTTTTGAGCTTTTATTTTACTTTTTTTAATAGTTATGATTAAAGATTTTTTTAGACCAACTGATGAGTATAAAAACTAAATTTCTTTTTTAAATAATATTATGACACATTCTTAATTATACATCGATTGATATATTTAAAATTTTTAAATAGTTTTGGAGTTCTTCTTAATAAGTAAAATATTGACTAATTAGATTCATTTTGTTAGATATTAATTTTATAGTAATTGTGGATAAATTATTAATATACTTTATTATATTTATGATTTTTAAATAATTATGTAGTGTTTCATAGCATAATTCAATACTTATTAATTACACTGATCTTGCTAGATATTCTATGTTAAGTATAAATATAAATGATTTATATTTTCAATTGAATGCTAGTAAGATTTTACGAAAATGTTTCCAAGCGGGGTGTACTAAAAAATTTTCTCAAGAAGTCCTATATTATGTATATAATTAACTTTTAAAAGTTAATTGCACTTATAGTTTATATATTTTGATGATATATAAATTTTTTTAAGGATTGGCTATAACTCTCACTGGCACCTTGCTTCCACCTCTGCCTCTGCTTTCATGTTTATATTGCGTATATGACTAATTGTGGTAGACTCCATAAATTTTTTTGCTTCTTTTTTCTCTCAACCTATGATACCCGACCCTCGCTCTTGTTATATCTTTGATAACCTTCCCCTGTCCCTTTGTAAATAGTTTTGGTCTTTTATGGGCAGCTAATCTTTCATTGCCGAGGGTTTATGTAACACCCTCACTTTAGATAGCCCATACGTTTTACTGTTTTGGTGACCAATGTCTATCCGGACAGTCAGAATATCGGGAACTATAATTAGACTAGAGTGAGGAGTCACAAATAATTCAAATAAGTGTAAGAAAAATCAAGGAAAAATTTTACAAATAAAATTCAACCAAGTTAAATAAACCGGTGCCCTAGCGATGGGTAACCTAGTGGGAAGTTGCGGTCTTCCCAGCTAGAAGCCCTAAACCCAGTGAAAAATTCATGAAATAATTTTTGGGACTCTAGAGAAGAGTCATTGAGGTTTCAATGGCTTTACAATGCCAAGAAAATGTTTAGAAAAATTTTTAGATCGGTACAGATGATTTTGGCTCAATAAGCCAAACGGAGGGCATTTTGGTCATTTCGTCTTCAGAGATGATTTTTGACCGACTTGTCCAGTTAAATAAATAATTATTATGACATAAAATGTAAATAAATATTACTAAAAATTTAATTGAAAATGAGTAGAAAAGAAAAGAAAAAGAAAAAGAAAGAAAATTGGAAATTATGACATTACATGATGTCATTAGTGTGCCTCCACCCAATCACATTATGACACATGGCTATAACTCAATTAAAATGAGTTAAATAGACAGAAATGAAAGAAAAAAAAAATCAGACTTCATCTTCTTTTCTTCTTCTTACCGAAACCTCACTTCTCTCTCCCTCCATTGATTCTCAACCAAAGCTCCATTTCCCTCTCCATTTCACCGTAAAACCACTAGCTTGCTTCACTAAAATTCATCCTTGAAACTAGAGCAAGCTTGAGGCAGCAAAAAAGAAGAGAAAAGAAAGAGTTTTAGAAGCTTAGAAATTTCATCAAACAAGGTTAGTGCATATACTTCTTTCCTTCCTTCCTATCTTTTGTTTAGAAAGCTAAATTGAGTTCAATTTATTGAAGAATAAAAGAAAATATGTATGTATAACCAACCATGAATTTTGGCAGCTTTAAATGAGTGATGATTTTGATGATTTAAACTGAATTAAATTGGTTTAATGATGGTGTTTGAGGAGTGTGTATGGATTAGAGGTTGAAGTCCAAGTGTCATACATGAGTAGGAAAATTAAAAATTTAGGGTTAGGGTTTGGGCAACAAATTTATGATTTTGCTCATGTAGTGGTGAAAGAAAGTTCTAATGGTCAATTAGGTTGTGTTTGAGTAGGAAATGAAGTGAATTGTGCCATGGGAATTGAGGTTGGGTGTGCTGCCTTGAGTGACCTGCAGGACTGGGTGTGAGTCCAGCAAGTTTGGGCAGCTATAACTTGAGTTGTGTAGGTTCAATTGGTGCAAGACCAATTGGACATGAAATTAGACACATAATGGCACAACTTTGATAAAGGAAACCTGTCCAAAAAACAAACTTAGGATGCCCTAAAAAATTGACCAAATCTCGGTAGCACCAATTCTGCCTGGGCAAAATGACCAAATAAATAGTGTTCATTCATTTAGTCATAACTCAGTGTAGAAAGGTCCAATTGACCTGAAATTTATATCAATGGAAAGCTGAGGCAATTTAGAACAACTTTCATGTAGAACACAAACTCAAATTCTGGACTTAACTAAATAAAATTACTAGCCAAAATTGGACTACCAAATCTGGCATAACTAAAAATTGCCCAGAAATTCTGGGTAAAGGCAATTTGACCAGTTATGATGCAATAGCTATAACTTGAGCTAGAAAACTCCAAATGGGGTGATTCGAAAAGTGAAAAGTAACTAGACACAATAAAGTACAACTTTGATTAAGAATACTTGGCCAAATTCTCACTGTAGAATGCCTAATGGAACAGTGAACTCTAACACCCCAAAACTGAAATTTTGATTTATTCTCCATTAATTAGAAGTATGGATTGGCAACTAATGCCAACATTTTTTGGAACCAAAATGTGGTAAATCTATGTGATTAAAACTCATGTAACTATTATATATGAGAAAGTCAATATTTTGACTTAAATGACCAAATGAATAGTAACCATACATGTTAAGTACAAATATTCAAGAAAAAACTTTGTAATATGCTCTAGTAGGCCTAGTGTGATTGGTTTAAATAGGTTGGCATGCCAATAGGGTTCTGATAGCAGTACTGCATATGGCTTCATGCCATTCTGTGATATTATAGCCTATGGCTATACTAATTATGATGTTATACTTGGCTTTATGCCTTATTGCTTTTATGGCTTATTAGCCATTCTGTCTGCACACTGGGAGACACATTGTGTCCGATGGTGTGACAGCCCGAGGTACCTGGTACCCAGTGCTAGTTTACCCGTTTATCCAGTCCGGTCAATTTGTATAGGTTACTTGGGCATGGAAAAGTATTAATAAAATTAAATTAAGTTTAAAGGCAACAAATTGATGAAATATTAAGTTAAGAAACAAGAATGATTCCAATAAAAATAAATGTTCTTAAGGGTTAGAAAATGAAGATAAATAAATATATGAGGCTTAAAATCATTATGAGATCGATTAATAACATGCTAGGAAGAGTTAATATCATAAGATTTAATTAGCTTTAAACAAAATAAAAATTTAGAAATTATTTATTATTCTTATAAGCACAATAACTAAGAAATTATTATTTTTATTTGTATATTATATTTTCTTGTATTATTGGCACCACTAAGCTTTATGCTTAGCGCGTTGCTGTTTGCAACGCGTAGATACTGAAGATTTGGCCAGAGAACCCAATTGACCACAGACTGGGATTTTGGAGTCTGGATCTGCAGAAGTGTCAGAAGTGTATAAGGTTGTCACCTCCTCAGCAATGCATGTAGATAGAGCCCATATAGATCATCTTTTGTATTTTGTACAAAATGCTTAGTTATTGTATTATAATGTAGATTATGAAAAGGTAATTAATAGGAATGTGATGTAAACTAATAAATTAGCTTTTTCATATGTTATTAATTTATATATCATGTAAATTACGAAATTATGTAATTATTTTATAAATTATGTAATTTGAGCATGAATGAGATTGCATAGGTTTGAAGACAGAATTGAAATATATAGATGATGCATGAAATAATGAGATGATTATGAGAATTATTGATGAGATTTTTATTGTAAAATATTATTGAAAATTTGAAGGTGAATAGTGAATCACATCAAAAGTAAATAAAATAGGGGAAACTCCGTTAGTTTCTCCATCAAAAAATAATTGATATTAAATTAAACAAAATCAAAATTATTAAAGAAATAAAGTAAGATAAGTTAGAGTGCTCCAGCATCGAGTGTGACATGCCTTGCTCGGCTACACTGTAGACGGGTGAGGGGTGTCACATTTATTGGTATCAGAGCACGGTTTAGGCGTTCCTAGGCATAGATAGATGGAAAGGGATAGTGTGCGTAACATGCATTGCATTCATATGAGTCGAGGTGACACTAATGCAGATCTGTTTTCTCTGGTAAGGTGAAGAAATAAGGAGGTAGTAGCTCCTCAACTATTTACACCGGGTAAATTTCGAGGACAAAATTTTTGTTAGAGGAGAAGAATTGTAACACCCTCACTTTAGATAGTCCGTACGTTCTACTATTTCAATGACCAATGTCTGTCCGAACAGTCAGAATATCAGGAACTATAATTAGACTAAAGTGAGGAGTCATAAATAATTCAAATAAGTGTAAGGAAAATTAAGGAAAAATTTTACAAATAAAATTCAACCAAGTTAAATGAGCCGGTGCCCTAGCGATGGATAACCTAGTGGGAAGTTGCGGTCTTCATAGCTAGAAGCCCTAGACCCAATGAAAATTTCATGAAATAATTTTTGGGACTCCAAAGAAGAGTCATTGAGGTTTCGATGGCCTTAGAATGCCAAGAAAATATTTAGAAAAAATTTTTAGATTGGTACAGACGATTTTGGCTCAATAAGCCAAACGGAGGGCATTTTGGTTATTTCATCTTCAGAGATGATTTTTGACCGACTTGTTCAGTTAAATAAATAATTATTATGACATAAAATATGAATAAATATTGCTAAAAATTTAATTAAAAATAAGTAGAAAAGAAAAGAAAAGAAAAAGAAAGAAAATTAGAAATTATGACATCACATGATGTCATTAGTGTGCCTCCACCCAATCACATTGTGACACATGGCTATAACTCACTTAAAATGAGTTAAATGGGCAGAAATGAAAGAAAAAAAAATCAGACTTCATTTTCTTTTCTTCTTCTTGCTGAAACCTCACTTCTTTCTCTTTCCATTGATTCTCAACCAAAGCTCTATTTCCTTCTCCATTTCACCATAAAACCACTAGCTTGCTTCACTAAAATTCATCCTTGAAACTAGAACAAGCTTGAGGCAGCAAAAAGGAAGAGAAAAGAAAGAGTTTTAGAAGCTTATAAATTTCATCAAACAAGGTTAGCGCATATACTTCTTTCCTTCCTTCCTATCTTTTGTTTAGAAAGCTAAATTGAGTTCAATTTATTGAAGAATAAAAGAAAATATGTATGTATAACCAACCATGAATTTTGGCAGCTTTAAGTGAGTGATGATTTTGATGATTTAAACTGAATTAAATTGGTTTAATGATGGTGTTTGAGGAGTGTGTATGGATTAAAGGTTGAAGTCCAAGTGTCATGCTTGAGTAGGAAAATTGAAAATTTAGGGTTAGGGTTTGGGCAACAAATTTATGATTTTGCTCATGTAGTGGTGAAAGAAAGTTCTAATGGTCAATTAGTGACCATTAGGTTGTGTTTGAGTAGGAAATGAACATGGGAATTGAGGTTGGGTGTGCTGCCTTGAGTGACCTGTAGGACTAGGTGTGAGTCCAGCAAGTTTGGGCAGTTATAACTTGAGTTGTGTAGGTTCAATTGGTGCAAGGCCAATTGGACATGAAATTAGACACATAATGGCACAACTTTGATGAAGGAAACCTGCCCAGAAAACAAACTTAAGATGCCTTAAAAAATTGACCAAATCCGGGTAGCACTAATTCTGCCTGGGCAAAATGACCAAATAAACAGTATTTATTCATTTGGTCATAACTCAATGTAGAAAGGTCCAATTGACTTGAAATTTATATCAATAGAAAGCTGAGGCAATTTAGAACAACTTTCATGTAGAGCACAAACTCAAATTTTGGACTTAACTAAATGAAATTATTAGCCACAGTTGGACTACCAAATCTGGCAGAACCAAAAATTGCCCAGAAATTCTGGGTAAAGGCAATCCGACCAGTTATAGTGCAATAGCCATAACTTGAGCTAGAAAACTCCAAATGGGGTGATTCAAAAAGTGAAAAGTAACTAGACACAATAAAGAACAACTTTGATTAAGAATACTTGGCCAAATTCTCACTGTAGAATGGCTTAATGGAATAGTAAACTCTAGCACCCAAAAATTGAAATTTTAATTTATTTTCCATTGGTTAGAAGTATGAATTGGCAACTAATATCAACATTTTTGGGAACCAAAATGTGGTAAATCTATGTGATTAAAACTCATGTAACCATTATATATGAGAAAGTTGATATTTTGACTTAAATGACTAAATGAATAGTAACCATACATGTTAAGTACAAGTATTCAAGAAATAACTTTGTAATATGCCCTAGTAGGCCTAGTGTGATTGGTTTGGATAGGTTGTCATGCCAATAGGGTTCTGATAGCAGCACTGCATATGGCTTCATGCCATTTTGTGATATGATAGTCTATGGCTATACTGATTATGATGTTATACTTGGCTTTATGCCTTATTGCTTTTATGGCTTATTAGTCATTCTGTCTGTACACCGAGAGACACATTGTGACCGATGGTGTGACGGCCCGAGGTACCTGGTACCCAGTGCTAGTTTACCCATTTATCCAGTCCAGTCAATTTGTATAGGTTACTTGGGCATGGAAAAGTATTAATAAATTAAATTAAGTTTAAAGGCAACAAATTGATGAAATATTAAGTTAAGAAACAAGAATGATTCCAATAAAAATATATATTTTTAAGGTTCAGAAAATGAAGATAAATAAATATATGAGGCTTAAAATCATTATGAGATCATGTTAGGAAGAGTTAATATCATAAGATTTATTTAGCCTCAAACAAAACAAAAATTTAGAAATTATTTATTATTCTTATAAGCACAATAACTAAGAAATTATTATTTTTATTTGTATATTATATTTTCTTGTATTATTGGCACCACTAAGCTTTATGCTTAGCGCGTCGCTGTTTGCAATGCGTAGGTACTGAAGATTTGGCCAGAAAACCCAGTAGACCACAGACTGGGATTTTGGAATCCGGATCTGCAGAAGTGTCAGAAGTGTATAAGGTTGTCACCTCCTCAGCAATGCATGTAGATAGGGCCCATATAGATCATCTTTTGTATTTTGTATAAAATGCTTAGTTATTTTATTGTAATGTAGATTATGAAAAGGTAATTAATAGGAATGTGGTGTAAACTAATAAATTAGCTTTTTCATACGTTGTTAATTTATATATCATATAAATTACGAAAATTATATAATTTGTTTATAAATCATGTAAATTTATGCAATTTGAAAATTTTTACATATGAATACAGTATGAATGAAAATGTATAGAAATGATTATGAAATTGAAATATATGGATGAGATTTGAAATATGAGATAATTATGAGAATGATTGATGAGATAATCATGATTAGCATGGATAAGATTTTATTGTGAAAATATTATTGAATTTCAAGCAGGTGAATAGTAAAACACGTCAAACGATAATAAAATAGGGAAAACTCTGTTAGTTTCTCCGTCGAAAAATAATTGATATTAAAAGATAATAACTTGAAATTGGTTAAAGGAATAAAGTAAGCTAAGATAGGGTGCTCCGAAACTGAGTGTGAGGCGTCTTTCTCACCTACACTATAGTCGGGTGAGGGGTGTTACAGTTTATGTAGCTGCCTTGTTGGGTTTATAGTTTTTATACCCTTTTTTTTTTCTATTGGCTCTTGGATTCTTTGTGTTGTGTTTGTTGTAGGTTCTTGACCATGGTTGCAGACTTCCCTGTGATCGCCTATTTGTGATCCTCATCTCTCTAGCCATGGTATTCTAGGAAAGGAAAGAGGTCATTTGTGGTTCCTCTATTTACAAATCGTGAGAGTGTTGTTTAAAGGTGGAGGATTCTCCTGGGGCCGACGTCGAGAGATATGGTCTGTCCAAAAGGCGTGATTGGGACGCCAAAGAGGCCCTCGGCTTCCCCCCTCTGTTGTCTGTTGCAGCCTTCTGTCATCCCTAACCTACCGAGTCTTTGACTCTTGGTTTTTCACTATTTCTCTTCCCCTAATAGAGGGACTTTTTCCTTGGCCTAATAGTTAACTCCTTACTTTGCATGGTTTACTTAGGTGTTTGATTTGAGATAAGCAGAGGCTGTTAGTGTTGCAGAAATGGTGACATGATCCCATTAGACGTGTCTCCATAGTGGTGTGACACTCTTTTTTGTTTGATAGGATAGGTTGCATATAATCCAAATCAGACCCAGTTTCAGTAAGGTCAGAGTTTCTAAGACTTGGATTAACTGTTGGGCTTTAAAATGAGTTACTTTTTTGAAGGGTTTTAGTATATCCTATTGGGTCTAAAACTTATGTAATCAATCTTCCTGTTTATGGCTATCAATGAATTTTTATCTTAGGCAAAAAAACAAAAATTTATATTTCATTTCTAAATTTATAATATATTTTATTTTATAATAGGAGGAAAATTAAAAAAAAAAAAAAGTATTCCTAAATTTTCTCATTTTTAGCACTTAGAATTTGGTATAATAAATTCCACATAATATTGTGAAATTCATTTATATATCACGTTTGGTATGAATCAAAATTCATTTGTAAATTTAAATTTTAAATCCATAGAATTTATTGTAGCTAATCCAAATTCTATCTATTTTGAAAAAATTTACAAATAAATTAATCATTTTGCCGTGCATACTTATTTATTTTTTATTTTAATATATAATTTAGTATTTATTTTTATAAAATTTTATATTTCAAATCATAATATAAAATTTTGTTCTTAGTTAATTATATTAAATATAATTAAAATTTTTATTAAAGTTTTGAATAATTATATTCTTATTAAAATTAAATTTAATTTTTATTTATATAATGATCATCAATTATTTTCCTCTAAATATTTCTTCATAAAAATGTAATAATATAATATTTTTATAGTATAATTGCATTTAAAAAAGACCATATATTATTAGAAATAATTTGTCCATAATAATTATAATCATAAGTTTGCTAAAAGTAAAATCTTAAATATTACATTAATAATAATAATAATAATAATAATAATAATAATAATAATAATAATATGTCAAATAATTTCTTAATTTATAATTTGCATCTTATTCTTTTCTCTTTTTTATTGAAGTCTTATATTTGTTCTTCTAACTTTGAATTTTTTATTTTTTTTTTTTTTTTACTTTGCATCAATTGCAAATCCTTATTGTTTAATTTTCCTATAAAACATTTTTATTTTTTAAAAAAATATTTATTTTTTTATATAAATTACTGAAAATGTTATATGGTTAATAGTATATCTCTTTATTCTAATCCTTTGATTTTTAAATTCTATATCTTTTATAAGAATATTTATTTTTTAAAGTATAGTCTATAATTATGCACACAACAAAAAAAAAATTGAAAAACAATTTATTATTGTAAACATAATGAATTTGAAAAATAAAACATAATAAATGATTAAAAAATTATATAAATTTAAAAATATAAAACAATTAAATTATTACTATAAATAGATAAAAAGAAAAATAAAGATATAAATTTTAAATTTAAAAGGATAAATAAAATTTTAAAACAATTAATATTTATGCCAAGTGAATATTATTTGATAAATCATTAAGTCAATGTATATTACAAAATGTTACAAATGATAAGTTTTTAAGTGCATCAATAAATAAAATGGCTTAATTTTATGAGGTCATTTTTGTACTTTAGCTTTAATATATATATATATATATATATATATATATATATATATATATATATATATATATATATATATTCTCTAATTTTAAAGTGTCAAAAATTCTTTTAGACAAAAATACCCTCTCTTATTTTAGAGAATCAATCCCTCATCTCTATTTTTTTTTTTTTTAATTTTCCCTGTTTATATCTCCCTTGGTTTACTCTCTCTCCGTCATCTCTAGTCAACACCTCCACCAACTCTATCCGTCTCCCTTTCCTCAATTCTACTCCCAAGCTTGTCCAGTGAGTCTGATAGCTAGGCTTTAGTGCCTCAAGGTGTGTTTTGTAACACCCCCGTTTGCATAGCCTAGTAGATTTCACTGTTCCGGTGACCGGTGTCGGTCCGGACAATTAAGGGGATTAGAGCCACACTTAAGACAACTAGAGAAGCCATAAATACAAATAATTAGTAATTGCCAATTAGTTAAGTATAAGTAAGAAAAACAGAACAGAAGAAGTTAAACGAGCCGAGAGTCACAGCGATGGGTGACCTTGTCGGGAATGACTGCGAAGTCGTTTTAAACTCAAATTTCGAACCGTAAAAAGTGACGCTGCGGTCCTTAGGACCCTTATGAACACAATGGAAAAGAGAAAATCATGAAAAAGAACTGTTAAGCCAGTCAAATAATTAGGTCAGGGAGCCGAAAGAAATATGAAATTAATTGCAAACCGGGATGAACCGGCGAGGGGCAATTTGGTCAATTGACTCCGAGAGCTGACTCCTGACCTAACTGTCAAATAAAATAGGAGAAAAGAAAATTTTGGAATCGAGAATTAAATTAAAGAACTAATAGAAAAATAGAAAAAAAAAGAGAAAAATAAAAAAGTAAAAAGGGTGATGACATCATGCATGACATCATGCATGATGCCATAAAAGGTATAATTAATAAATTAATTAATTAGGTTTTTGTGGTCTTCCATAAACAAAATAGATAAAAAGAAAGAAAAGAAAAAAAAATAAAAACCCTTCTTCTCCCTTTGTTGCCGCCCCATTTTCTCCCAAAACCCTCCATGAGAATTCCTCCATTTAAGCTTACATTTAAGCCTTAATTCGTCCACTCAACCTTAACAACTCCCCTAAAAACCTCACTAGACCTTGCAATCTCAACTTAAGAACAAGAAAGAAAGAAGAAAGAAGGTGAACAATTGAAGATTTGGTGTTTAAGTTGAGGTTAGTATGTTAACTTGTCATTTTTCCATTTTAAATGTATATGTGATGGTTGAAATGAGCTTAGAATTAATAAAATGAAATGAAAATATGGGGGAAGGACCATTATTGAATTTTCGGCCAGCTTGAAGGGGGCCATGATTTGCATGAATTTAATGGGTTTGAATGAGTTATGGACCTCCCTTAGTTGAATGATTATAGTTGGGAACTTTGAAATTGTTAATGATAATTAAGTAGTGAGATTAGGGTTTGGAGGCCTAGGGTTTTGAGGAAAATTTTGGAGAAATGCATAAATGATGACTTTGACCTATTGTGAAGTGAAAAATGGTCAATAATGACCAAAGGAGATGTGTGGGAATTGTTAGAATGGAAGTCAAATTCGTAGGTTGAATGGTCATGCTGCTGGCAGCATGACCAAGTCAACTTTGAAGGACCAAAATAGAAATTTTACAAGTTCAATTGATATGCCACTAATTGGGGATGAAAATAGACATAAAATGACACAATTTTCATTTAGGAATTATGCCCAAAAAGTGACCAAAACTTAGTGAACAAATTGACCAAAGTTGGATAAGTGCAGTCATGCATCAAGACCCACCAAATGAACAGTATTTGTTCATTTGGTCATAACTCGAGTTAGGAAGGTCAAAATGACCTGAAATTTTACCACTATTTAGATAAGATATAGATCTAAAACTTTCATGAAGAACACCAACTCAAATTATGCCATTAACCTAATTAAATTATTGAGCAAATTTGAGTTCTTGAACTCAAAATTGCAAAATTGCCATTTGAACAGTAAAGTTTCAATGGCTATAACTCTCTCTAGAAAACTCCGATTTAGGTGAATCTTGAACCGATGGAAACCTAAGACATAGTAGAACATTTCGTATGAAGGAAATTAGACCAAATTATGGACTTAACTTGATCAAATTATTGAACGAAGTTGGATAAAAAATCTGCTAGAACTAAAATCTGCAGTATGAACAGTGCACGTGAACAGTAACTGTATTTTGGCTATAGCTTGAGCTACAAAACTCCAATTAGGGTGATTCAAAAAGGAGAATAAACTTAAGACAATGGGGAACATTTTCTATGAAGAAAGTTTTTCCAAATTCTAACAATAAAGTGACCAATGGAACATTGCAACTTAGGACTCCAAAACTGAAATTTACCAAATTTGCCTAAAAGACTTAGGATTTGAGTAAACAACTAAAACCAACAAGTTTAGTGACCAAAATGTGGTATGTGGGTAAAGTTGGAATTCCCATGCCTATTAAGCCTTAGAAAGTCAATAATTTGACTTCAATAGTGCAGTGAATAGTAACCCGAAACACAAAATTTCAAGAACGTCGAATTTAGCACGTTAGAGCTAGGTAAAAGTAAAGTTAAATTTATTTTTGGATTTATGTTAAATTATGGTACTGAAACACTGTAAAATTGTGTGTTTCAGTTGAAAGGAATACCGAGAAAGAACCCAAGGAACCGAGTCAAGGCCAAGAGGCGACTCGTTTGAGGTTTGTGCACAACGTATACTTTTTGTAATCATCTCTTGCATACTGTTTTGAATAATGTGAAATATTGAATTATGGCATTCTTATGATGTTTGATTTAACTTGTGAAAGTTATTGTGTATATTTGAAATGAAAATGTTTAGAAAATTGTTAAGATAAGTTTTGAAACCACAGTATCATGACCATATATTTGAACACCTCACTAGCACGACTAGTGGAGGTAATTAGTTTCGAATTTTGATTCCTTCTCTGGAGAAGTGTTGAGGTGTGCCAGTAGAAGAGGATGTGAATGGATATCCACATATTTGAGCTAGCTAGCCTTGTGATGTGATTTCTCTTTAGCCTCTAGCTATTGAGATTCTATTTGTTTCGAATGGCGTGATCTAACTGTGGGTTTTATGGAATGTGTTTTGATACTTCGAAATGAACTTGGTTTATATTAAAATTTCATAATTCATGTTTTGTGTTTCATGCTTATGTTTAGTCAAATTTTTGAATAAATGTGATTATATTCTGCATAAAGATCATTTTAGTATGTTGTGCACCACTGAGTCCTAGTACTCAGCGATGGCTTCTATTGCTGTCGCAGATACAGAGACTAGAGGAGCAGCAGACTGAGCTGCTGAGGTGAAGAGCTATCAGCTTAAAGTCATCGGGTATAATTTATACCCTAATTGTAAATATTTCTTTTCATGTATGTATTGCATATAAATGTATGGACGTGCAAATGGGTAAAAATTTGTATGAAGTTTGTAATAAAGTTTAGTTTGTATTTCTTTTGATGTAAATTTTGTAAGAATGTACATAAATTGTGTTGTCTCTAATGAAAAATGAGTACAACTATTTTATTTAATTTAAATGAAATGTATTGCTAGTATGCTGAGGATTATTGAATTTTGAACTTGAGAAATTTATTGAAATGATTGTGAAATTGATTGAGTTTGATTGTGAAATCGAAGTAGTGGTTGAGAAAAACTTTTAGAAGTGCTTTTTATAGGTATTTGAAGAACTGGTTTCTCAAAATACAGACAGAACTCTGTCAAAATTTTTATAAAATTTACGAAAAACTAACATGGACCAAAAATATTAATTAGATTTACTTTTAATCATATGTTTTAAATACCTATTAGAAAATGCTCACCACTTGTCAAAAGTAAGAAAATTGTTTAAAATCCCTTGTGGGGTACTTAATGAGTTATCGGTAGGTGAAGTTCGGTAGTTCATTAGGTATTCTACGGGATCATGTTATGCCTTACAGAGGGGTAAGGTGTGACATGTTTTAGTGGTATCAGAGCCTGGTTTTTGAAGTATGTTTTAAATTATGAATTTGTGTCTTTTCTTTGTTAAGTATAACTGTTCAATGTCCATAATTGTTACATACAGTGCTTTACATCATGAATATGAACTAACGAAGGGAAATCTCCATGTGTTACTTGTTCAGGAGATACCCTAACTTCATATTGAAATGGAAGAAGGGGATCGCTCAGTTGAGCAGTCTGTTGAAGCTGAGGCACAAGGGGAAGCCCCAGCTTTGCCGAATGTTAGTGGGTCGTGACACGGCTCCACAAATGCCGCAGATTCCTCGCAGATTCGCAAATGTATGGTTGCGATGTTTCAACAAATGGCTGGGGGTATGCCTGTTCAAGCTCTAGCCCAACCACATGTGGCACAACCACTGCCTCCAGCCAGACAGTATGATAAGTGATTAAAGTATGGGGCTGCAGAATTTAAGGGTACAGTGGACCCTTTAGAGGCAGAGCAATGGCTTGAAAGAATGGATAGAGTATTTAAGAAGCTGCACTGCCAAGATGAATTAAAGTTTGAATACTCTGTGTCGCTACTGTAAGGGGTTGCGTATGATTGGTGGAAGACCATCCCCCACAGCTTATTTGAACCACCGATCTTGACACAGGATGACTTCATCAGAGAGTTCAGACAGAAATACATCCCAGATGCATATATTGATCAGAAACTGCAAGAATTTTTTAGTTTGAAACAAGAAAATCGATCAGTGGCAGAGTATGAGAGGGAGTTCTCCCACTTAAGTCACTATGCAGGGAGTCTCCTCTCTACGAGCAAGGCAAGATGCAAGAGATTTGAGACTGGTTTGAAGCCCAGCATAAGGATGCAAGTTGTGGGATTTCGACACAGCAACTTCTCAGAGCTCATGTCTCAAGCACTTGAGTTGGAAAGAATAGAATCAGAAGCAACCCCAGTGAAAGAAAAATCAGAGAGAGCTGAGAAATCGTAAAAATAAAGGGAAAAGTCGAGAGCCAAGTTCTGGTGCTACCTCTGGAAAGAGAAAGAAGTTTAGTGGACCCAGCAGGGGTCGAGGTGGAAGATTTGGTAGAAGTAGATTTTCTGGACAGAGACCCTTAGTGCAGTCGTGATCAGCTGAGGGTTCACATTCTGCCCGCCCCTATGAGACTTGTGGCAAGATTCATGGGGGGGAGTGCTATTGGGCCACTGGAGCCTGCTTTAACTGCGGAGGTAAGGGTCATTTAGCAAGAGACTGCACTAGTGCTCCGTCTTCGAGATTTGGTCCAACTCCTACTACTGCCGAGGGATCTATTCAGAGTCCTGCTCCCAGAGGTTCACAGTCATTTGGCAGAGGAAGAGGCAGAGGTAGAGGCACCGCTCAGCAAATGGGCACGCTTGGTCAATCAGCACAAGGAAGTGCTTCAGCCAGAGTCTACACAATGAGACAGCGAGAAGAGGCTGAGACTTCCGATGTGGTAGCTGGTACATTCTCTATCTCTGATCAAGAAGTATTTGTATTATTTGATCCGGGTTCAACCCATTCATATGTTAGTGCTAGCATAGTCAGTTCACTTGCTGTTCCATGTGTGCAAATGGGTTTTGAAGTGCTAGTAACTAGTCCGTTAGGACAAGAAGTCCGGGTTAACAGAATTTATAGAGACTGTCATTTGGTGATCCAAGGACATGTTTTCCTATCAGACTTGATTGAAATGCCCTTCAGAGAGTATGATATTATCTTGGGCATGGATTAGTTAGCCAGGTATCATGCTATGATTGACTGTAGACTGAAGACAGTCACTTTTGGTCTCCTTTTGTACGGTGATGTGGTAATACAAGGGGAGAGGCATTTACTGCCATCAAACATCATTTCGGCTGCACTACCCAGAAGAATGATCAGAAAGGGATGTGAAGCATACTTGGCATATGTGATAGACACCCAAGTGGGGAGTCCAGCACTAAGGGACATCCCTATCAGATGTGATTTTCTCGGATGTATTTCTGATGAATTACCGTGATTACCTCCAAAGAGAGGTGCGCTTGAGATTAATGTTATGCCTGGTGTGGACCCAATCTCCATAACGCCATATAGAATGGCACCTGCAGAATTGAAAGAGTTGAAAGTGCAGTTGCAAGAATTACTTGACAAGGGCTTTATCCGCCCTAGTGTGTCACCTTGGGGAGCGCCAGTATTGTTTGTTAAGAAGAAGGATGGCACTCTCCGGTTATGCATTGACTATCGGCAGTTGAATAAGGTGACAATAAAGAAGAGATATCCATTACCCCGTATTGATGACTTGTTTGATCAGTTGAGGGGTGCAGTTGTGTTCCCCAAAATTGACCTGAGATCAGGTTATTATCAGCTGAAAGTACAAGAGCAGAGTATTCCTAATTCTGCCTTCATAACCCGCTATGGCCATTATGAATTCCTAGTCTTGCCATTCGGGTTAACTAATTCTCCGACTGCTTTTATGGATCTTATGAACACTATCTTCGCACCATACCTCGACCGGTTGTTGTGGTATTCATAGATGATATATTGGTCTATTCGAGGAATGCGTAAGAGCATGATAGACATCTGCGGATTATACCGCAGACTTTGAGAGAGAAACTATATGCCAAATTGTCGAAGTGTGAATTTTGGTGAAAGAAATATCTTTCTTGGGGCATGTAGTATCGTAAGAGGGCATTAAGGTAGATCCAAGTAAGATTGAAGTCGCCCAATTGGAGGCCACCCAGAAATGTCACAGAAATTCGTAGTTTTCTGGGTTTAGCTGGATACTACCGTAGATTTGTGAAGGGATTTTCCATGTTGGCATCTCCATTGACCAAGCTGCTTAGAAAAGATGTAAAATTTCAGTGGACGGATAAATGCCAACAGAGTTTTGATGAATTGAAGAAATGTTTGACTGAAGCTCCAGTCTTGATTTTACCTACTCCGGGTAAAGAATACACAGTATATAGTGATGCTTCTCACAATGGGTTAGGCTGTGTATTGATGCAAGATCGAAATGTCATTGCCTATGCATCACGCCAGCTAAAACCGCATGAGAGGAACTATCCAACACATGATTTGGAGCTTACAGCTATTGTGTTTGCTCTTAAGATCTGGAGACACTATTTGTATGGGGAAAAGTGTTACATCTATACAGATCATAAGAGTTTGAAGTATTTGGGCACCCAGAAAGAGTTGAATTTGAGACAAAGGAGATGGTTAGAGTTGATAAAAGACTATGATTATCTAATAGACTATCAGCCAGAGAAAGCTAATGTTGTGGCTGATGCCTTAAGTCGCAAGACTATGGCAAGTCTACGGGTTACTCCTTTGTCTTTGGTACATGAGTTGAGATCATTGCATGCCAGCTTAGAGATTAATGATGATGGGCAGATAGCAATTGCATGGCATGTACAGCCAATGTTAATTGATCAGATTAGAATGGTTGCTCAGAATGATCAGAAGTATCAGAAGTTGTTGGAAGAACTCAGGCAAGGCAAGAAACCAGAATTCTCAATCAGAGATGATGGTCTACTGCTACACCAGGGCAGAATATGTATTCCTAATGATGTTGAATTGAGGAAGATCATTTTGAAGGAAGCACATGAGTCTCCTTTTGCCATGCACCCTGGTGGTACAAAAATGTATAGAGGGCTAAAGGAGCATTACTGGTGGATGGGTATGAAAAGAGATGTGGCAGAGTTTATTTCTAAATGCCTAACTTGTCAGCAAGTAAAGGCAGAGCATCAAGTACCATTGGTTGTTACATCCACTACTACCGCACTGCAGTGGAAATGGGAGAGAATAACGATGGATTTTGTGATGGGACTTCCGAGGACACAGAAGAGTCATGATGCAGTTTGGGTCATTGTTGACAGACTGACTAAATCTGCTCATTTTCTATCAGTTCGGATGGACTACAGTTTAGAAAGATTGGCCAAGTTATACATCGATGAGATTGTGAGACTGCATGGAGTGCCAGTATCCATCGTGTCAGATAGAGATCCTAGGTTCACTTCTAGATTCTGGGGTAGTCTTCAGAGAGCCCTAGGAACTAGATTGAACTTCAGTATTGCATTCCATCCACAGGCAGATGGCCAGTCTGAGAGGGTAATTCAGATATTGGAGGACATGCTACGGGCTTGTGTGATTGAGTTTGAGGGCAGTTGGGATACACACTTGCCATTGATTGAGTTTACTTACAACAATAGTTACCAATCAAGCATTGGGATGCCTCCATATGAAGCTTTGTATGGCAGAAAATATAGAACCTCGTTGTGTTGGGATGACGTGGGTGAAAGGAAGATGATTGGACCCGAAATTGTTCAGCAAACTGAGGAGAAGATCAGGGTGATCCGAGATCGACTTAAGACTGCATCAGACAGTCAGAAGTCCTACATTGATTTGAAAAGAAGGG
This sequence comes from Hevea brasiliensis, assembly GCF_030052815.1. Taxonomy (NCBI): domain Eukaryota; kingdom Viridiplantae; phylum Streptophyta; class Magnoliopsida; order Malpighiales; family Euphorbiaceae; genus Hevea; species Hevea brasiliensis. The sequence continues at coordinate 2,629,602 of NW_026614695.1, read as the reverse complement.
ATATTGAGTGTGCAGTGGGTGAGAAAGTATTCCTCAAGGTTTCTCCTTAGAAGAGAATTATGAGATTCGGCAGAAAGGGGAAACTGAGTCCTCGTTTCATTGGGCCATATGAGGTTCTGGAAAGGGTGGGTCCTTTGGCTTATCGTTTGGCACTACCTCCAGAGTTAGAGAAGATACATAATGTCTTCCATGTGTCTATGTTGAGGAGGTATCGATCAGACCCATCTCATGTACTACCAGTAGAAGAAATTGAAGTGAATCCAGACCTCACATATGAAGAAGAACCCATACAAATTCTGGCTTATGAGGTGAAGCAGCTACGGAACAAGCAGATACCATTGGTAAAAGTATTGTGGAACCATCATTTGGGCCAGGAGGCTACTTGGGAACGAGAAGAGGACATGAGGAGACAGCACCCACAGCTATTCAGAGATTAGTACCAGGTAAAATTTTGAGACGAAATTTATTTTAAGGGGGGGGGGGGGAGAATTGTAACACCCCCGTTTGCATAGCCTGGTAGATTTCACTATTTCGGTGACCGGTGTCGGTCCGGACAATTAAGGGGATTAGAGCCACATTTAAGACAACTAAAGAAGCCATAAATACAAATAATTAGTAATTGCCAATTAGTTAAGTATAAGTAAGAAAAACAGAACAGAAAAAGTTAAACGAGCCGAGAGTCACAGCGATGGGTGACCTTTCTGAATGATCACAAGTCATTTTAAACTCAAATTTCGAACCATAAAAAGTGACGCTACGGTCCTTAGGACCCTTATGAACACAGTGGAAAAGAGAAAATCACGAAAAAGAACTGTTAAGCCAGTCAAATAATTAGGTCAGGGAACCGAAAGAAATATGAAATTAATTGCAAACCTAGATGAACCGGCGAGGGGCAATTTGGTCAATTGACCTCGAGAGCTGACTCCTGACCTAACTGTCAAATAAAATCGAAGAAAAGAAAATTTCGGAATCGAAAATTAAATTAAAGAACTAATAGAAAAAAAAAGAGAAAAATGAAAAAGTAAAAAGGGTGATGACATCATGCATGACATCATGCATGATGCCATAAAAGGTATAATTAATAAATTAATTAATTAGGTTTTTGTGGTCTTCCATAAACAAAATAGATAAAAAGAAAGAAAAGAAAAAAAAATAAAAACCCTTCTTCTCCCTTTGTTGCCACCCCATTTTCTCCCAAAACCCTCCATGAGAATTCCTCCATTTAAGCTTACATTTAAGCCTTAATTCCTCCACTCAACCTTAACAACTCCCCTAAAAACCTCACTAGACCTTGCAATCTCAACTTAAGAACAAGAAAGAAAGAAGAAAGAAGGTGAACAATTGAAGATTTGGTGTTTAAGTTGAGGTTAGTATGTTAACTTGTCATTTTTCCATTTTAAATGCATATGTGATGGTTGAAATGAGCTTAGAATTAATAAAATGAAATGAAAATATGGGGGAAGGACCATTATTGAATTTTCGGCCAGCTTGAAGGGGGCCACGATTTGCATGAATTTAATGGGTTTGAATGAGTTATGGACCTCCCTTAGTTGAATGATTATAGTTGGAAACTTTGAAATTGTTAATGATAATTAAGTAGTGAGATTAGGGTTTGGAGGCCTAGGGTTTTGAGGCAAATTTTGGAGAAATGCATAAATGATGACTTTGACCTATTGTGAAGTGAAAAATGGTCAATAATGACCAAAGGAGATGTGTGGGAATTGTTAGAATGGAAGTCAAATTCGTAGGTTGAATGGTCATCTTTGGCAAGATGACCAAGTCAACTTTGAAGGATCAAAACAGAAATTTTACAAGTTCAATTGATATGCCACCAATTGGGGATGAAAATAGACATAAAATGACACAATTTTCATTTAGGAACCATGCCTAAAAAGTGACCAAAACTTAGTGAACAAATTGACCAAAGTTGGATAAGTGCAAGTCACATCAAGATAAACTGACCAAATGAACAGTATTTGTTCATTTGGTCATAACTCGAGCTAGGAAGGTCAAAATAACCTGAAATTTTACCAGTCATTAGATAAGATATAGATCTAAAACTTTCATGAAGAACACCAACCCAAATTATTCCATTAACCTAATTAAATTATTGAGCAAAATTGAGTTATCGAACTCAAAAATCGCAGAATTGCCATTTGAACAGTAAAGTTTCAATGGCTATAACTCTCTCTAGAAAACTCCGATTTAGGTGAATCTTGAACCGATGGAAACCTAAGAGATAGTAGAACATTCTGTATGAAGGAAATTAGACCAAATTATGGACTTAACTTGATCAAATTATTGAACGAAGTTGGATCAAAAATCTGCGTAACCAAAATCAGAGTATGAACGATTGCACGTGAACGAATCGTATTTTGGCTATAACTTGAGCTACAAAACTCCAATTGGGGTGATTCAAAAAGGTGAATAAACTTAAGACAATGGAGAACATTTTCTATGAAGAAAGTTTTGCCATATTCCAACAATAAAATGACCAATGGAACAGTGCAACTTAGGACTCCAAAACTGAAATTTATTAAATTTGCCTAAAAGACTTAGGATTTGAGTAAACAACTAAAACCAACAAGTTTAGTGACTAAAATGTGGTATGTGGGTAAAGTTGGAATTCCCATACCTATTAAGCCTTAGAAAGTCAATAATTTGACTTGAATAGTGCAGTGAATAGTAACCCAAAACATAAAATTTCAAGAACGTCGAATTTAGCACGTTAGAGCTAGGTAAAAGTGAAGTTAAATTTATTTTTGGATTTATGTTAAATTATGGTACTGAAACACTGTAAAATTGTGTGTTTCAGTTGAAAGGAATACCTTGAAAGAACCCGAGGAACCGAGTAAAGGCCAAGAGGCGACTCGTTTGAGGTTTGTGCACAACGTATACTTTTTGTAATCATCTTTTGCATATTGTTTTGAATAATGTGAAATATTGAATTATGGCATTCTTATGATGATTGATTTAACTTGTGAAAGTTATTGTGTATATTTGAAATGAAAATGTTTAGAAAATTGTTAAGATAAGTTTTGAAACCACAGTATCAAGACCATATATTTGAACACCTCACTAGCACGACTAGTGGAGGTAATTAGTTTCGAATTTTGATTCCTTCTCTGGAGAAGTGTTGAGGTGTGCCAGTAGAAGAGGATGTGAATGGATATCCATATATTTGAGCTAGCTAGCCTTGTGATGTGATTTCTCTTTAGCCTCTGGCTATTGAGATTCTATTTGTTTCGAATGGCGTGATCTAACTGTGGGTTTTATGGAATGTGTTTTGATACTTCGAAATGAACTTGGTTTGCATTAAAATTTCATAATTCATGTTTTGTGTTTCATGCTTATGTTTAGTCAAATTTTTGAATAAATGTGATTATATTCTGCATAAAGATCATTTTAGTATGTTGTGCACCACTGAGTCCTAGTACTCAGCGATGGCTTCTATTGCTGTCGTAGATACAGAGACTAGAGGAGCAGCAGATTGAGCTGCTGAGGTGAAGAGCTATCAGCTTAAAGTCATCGGGTATAATTTATACCCTAATTGTAAATATTTCTTTTCATGTATGTATTGCATATAAATGTATGGACGTGCAAATGGGTCTTGAGCAGCTTGTACAAAAATTTGTATGAAGTTTGTAATAAAGTTTAGTTTGTATTTCTTTTGATGTAAATTTTGTAAGAATGTACATAAATTGTGTTGTCTCTAATGAAAAATGAGTACAACTATTTTATTTAATTTAAATGAAATGTATTGCTAGTATGCTGAGGATTATTGAATTTTGAACTTGAGAAATTTATTGAAATGATTGTGAAATTGATTGAGTTTGATTGTGAAATCGAAGTAGTGATTGAGAAAAACTTTTAGAAGTGCTTTTTACAGGTATTTGAAGAACTGGTTTCTCAAAATACAGACAGAACTCTGTTAAAATTTTTATAAAATTTACGAAAAACTAACATGGACCAAAAATATTAATTAGATTTACTTTTAATCATATGTTTTAAATACCTATTAGAAAATGCTCACCACTTGTCAAAAGTAAGAAAATTGTTTAAAATCCCTTGTGGGGTACTTAATGAGTTATCGGTAGGTGAAGTTCGGTAGTTCATTAGGTATTCTACGGGATCATGTTATGCCTTACAGAGGGGTAAGGTGTGACATGTTTCCCATTTGTTGTTATGAAATTTTGGGATGTGTTTAAGGTCTACTTTAATTGATGCAGTGCTTGAGAAAATGTGTAATCGAGATCTATAATTTATACATGCCATCTGTTTGTGTTTTGCTCTCATAACACAAAGCTGCATCTGTAGGGATGGCCACGGTTCAGGAACCGTCGGTTACGGTTCTTGAATCACCGGTTTAGGTTCAATGAAATCATGAACCTGAACCAAACCGTCATGGGACGGTTTGGAAGACGGTTCTTGAACCGCAGGTTCCGGTTCGAGCTCCGGTTTAAAACGGTTTGAAGGGCGGTTCGAAAAATGACAGTTCAAGACGGTTTAAAAGTGGTTTAAGAGCAACTTAAAGGAAAAAATTAGAGAAAAATTTTATTGATTTAGAATTTAAGTTATATTTGTAAAAATATTTTAATTTTTCTTAAAAAATTTTCAATCAAAATAAAATAACTTATTTTTAAGAAAAATTTAATAAGCAAAGACTTGAACTTATTAAAAAATTAGAGATAAAATTAATTTAAAAAAAAATAGAAAAATGTGCATGAACTTAATTTTACCTATGTATCCCTTTAGGATTTAGAGGAATCAAAATTTTCAGTTATAAGTTGAGAAAAGGGAGATTGAGGTGGTTTGGTCATGTGAAGTATAAACATAGGAAAACTTCAATTAGACAAGTAGAGCATATTGGGTTGAGGATAGAAAGAAAATAATAGGTAGATATAAACTGTCTTGGAGGAGAATAGTACAACATGACCTAGAAACATTACACATTTCTAAGGATTTAACCCAAAATCGTTTAGAGTGGAGAAAGAGAATCCATATAGCCGATCCCAATAAATTTTGGGATAAAAACTTAGTTGAATTGAGTTAAATTGAGTATTACTTGCCATTTTTAAAAAAATTATATGATAATTGATAATTAAAAAAACATAAAAGAAAAAAAAAATCAAAATAGAGGGTATTGAAAATTTTATTGAAGATATAAAATAATAACAGAGTAATTGAGATAGTATTAAAAATTTCAGTGAGCATAAAAATAATAAAGTACTGAGAATTAAAAGGAGTGTAGAAAATAATTATTTAGAAAATTTGAGAAATTGAAAGAGTATTAAGAATTAAAGAGAATATAGAGAATAATTGTGTAGAGAATTAATGATATATATATATATATATATATATATATATATATATATATATATATATATGAATTAGGAGTAGAGTGAAGTATTTATTGAATTTTTTTGTATTTAAATCGTCAGTTTGGTCCGGTTTGGAACCGCCGGTTTAATTCGGTTCGGAACCTCCGGTTCACGGTTTCTAAAAATTACGAACCTGAACCAAACCGTAGAAGGACGGTTTCGGTCCAGTTTTAAGACGGTTCCGATTTTGACCGGTTTCGGTCTGATTTTGATAGAACCGGTTTCGGTTCGGTTCCGGTTCGAAACCGGACAGTGGCCACCCCTATGCATCTGCATTGCTTTTGGTAAAAAATCTGCACTGTTTTTGAAATACATGTTGAACTATCATAGAATGGCGTCAATTATATGATGGAGTGGTGGAGGTAAAGGTAGAGGTGGTGGTGGTAATTGTGGCAGTGGCAGAGTGATAATGGTAATAGATGTAAAAGGATATTTTTGGGAAAAAATAGATTTAATTGAATTTTAATTTATATTAAATATAAAATTTATTTCATTGAAATAAATTTCATATTTAATTAATACTATTCTAAATAAAAAAATTCATTTACGAATTAAATCTATCATGAAATTTATTTATGAATCAAATGAACTTCATAATAAATTTAAATCAAACAAAGGTTTAAAATAAAATCTAATTTCTCAAATCGAAATAATATAAAAAAAAAGGCATAAAAAATTTATTTGCTTATCCTTCGTTGAAAACATATTTTTTTTGTGGATAAAAGAGCCAACAGGTTAGGGGTGTGCGAACAGTCGGTTCGGTTCTGAACCGAATCAAACTGATAAAATCAAAAATTAAAAATAAAAAATTTAAAAATTAAATCAAACTGATTATTAAGAGAAAATCGAACTAAATTAAATCAATAAATATCGGTTCGGTTCGATTTTAATTGATCAAACCTAATTTTATAAAATATCATATTTTTAACATTAAATCTCAATAATAAAAATATAAAAAAAACTTAAAAATCAAAATTTAAAAATCTTACGATTTCCTTGATATATATATATATATATATATATATATATATATATATATATATATATATTAGTAATTTCAGTTCAATTCGATTTGTTTTGATTTTTTATAAAAATAATCAAATTGAACTGATTAACTGAAATTATTATAATTTATAAATTAAATTAAATTAATTAAATTAAATTAATTCGATTTAATTTAATTTTTCAATTTGCTTTCTGAGCTAAGAAAAAAAAAAAACATTTCTTTTAAGAAACTTTTAACAATTTTTTTAAGTAATTTTGTCCTTATATATATTTTTTTTTCAACCCAAGCAAACCGTTTTTCTTTTCTTTTTTTTTTTTTTTTCTCTGCAAAGGTAACATAGCGAGTTTATATCTTTCTTTCCTCTCACGTCTGTTACCTAATTTTTCTCCTCCTCCAAACGTAGTGTTAGGCGTTCAATGGTCCAGTAGATTGAAAAAAGAGCCAACTATCCTTCAAAAGGGTCGCTGGCCATCTACCACGTTAATCGTAATTATGGAAGATCGTTCCTTCCTTCAACTACTAAACCATTATTAATTTAATATATATATACTCTCTTCTAACAATCTACCTCACCACGCTTCTTCTCCTTCTTCACTCTGCAGCTCACTTACCTAGAGCTACTCACGACGCCCCTTCTTAAGCAAACAAATGGCTCTGAAATCCTTTATTCAGGTACATCCAGATTCTCACTTCCCTATCCAGAACCTTCCCTATGGAGTTTTCAAGCCTCAACCGACTTCGCCGCCTCGACCCGCTGTCGCAATCGGCGAATACGCTCTGGACCTCTCCGAGATTGCTCTCGCCGGCCTTTTCGACGGTCCGATTCTCAAAGGCTCCGATTGTTTCCTTCAGGTTCATTTGATTTCTAACTCATTCTCTTTGTAAAGAATTATAGGAGAAGTAATTGTTCGCGAAATTGGGGATACTTGTGGAGAAATTGAAGCTTAATGGTTTTCTTTTTTGTAATGCTTTGTTTCCCAGCCTAACTTGAACAAATTTTTGGCCATGGGAAGGCCGGCGTGGAAGGAAGCTCGTGCCACACTTCAAAAGCTATTGTCATGTATGATTATTAGACTATCTCCGTTGAATTTCCTCTTTTTTCAATCTTCTGATACTATTTGATGCTATTATGTCGTCTTCTTAATCTTTTGGTACAGCTACTGAACCTGGATTGCGTGATAATGAAAGTTTGAGGCAGAAATCACTTTTGCCAATGGTAAGGCAATTGTAGACTCATCAACATGTTACTTTTCTTAAGATAAGTGCTCGTCTAATACTAGCTGTACATGTAATTATACAGAGCAAGGTGGAAATGCTTCTGCCTGTTGCCATAGGGGACTACACGGACTTCTTTTCTTCGATGCACCATGCAAAGAATTGTGGAACTATATTTCGTGGACCGCAGAATCCTATTCCAGCAAACTGGTGTGTTAATTTTGGAGTTGTGGGAAGCTAAATCTTTTGTTGGGTGAATACTTATAATATTACCACGCAAATTTTTTTATTTGAACACTCAAGTCTTGTAAAATCTAATTCTATATACAGGTTCCACCTTCCTATTGCATATCATGGACGAGCATCATCTATTGTTATATCTGGAACAGATATTGTGAGACCAAGGTTATATATATCTAGCTATATTTTTCTTTTTTCTTTTCATTTTAAAGCATGTTTCTTTCTTGACCATTATATTTTTAAGAAAATCATGCTTTTTTTCTTATTTCTTGTTAACAAATAGGCCAATTGGACCAAAAAATCTAAAAATTTGTGTCAATTTGCGATTTTATCCAAACATTTTAATGTTGTGCCAATTATCTAGACATTTCAATTTTGAAGAAATTTTAGCAAAATTGGAATTCAATTGACCAATTGACAACATCACACTTGGACCATGTATTTATGAATGCTTAACAGAACACCCTTGAATCTTGTTTCACAAAATCCTCATTAGCAAAATCAAATTCTCCCCAAATTGAATTCAATTTTGGTTAAAATTTCTTCCAAATTGAAAGGTTTGGATAATTGGTCAAAAATTGAAATGTGTGGATAAAATTGCAAATTCGCGCAAACGTTTTTAATTTTTTGGTTTAAAAGGCCTTAAAAATATTGTCATTTTGTTCAATTGATACCTCATTTCTGCCTAGATGTGTTTATGTACAAAATCTCAAGATATCATTGTTAGGGTTAGGGAACCCTAACTGAGAATTATAAGAGAAGTAGGGAAAGAATTAGAAGAGAGAGAGAGAGAGAGAGAGAGAGAGAGAGAGAATTGAGAAGTATTATTTCTTTGATAATTCTTGAATGAATGACAAGATTAGCTTGTTTGAGAATTTATATCTCACACTCAGCAACTACTTCTCTAAAGTCAAACGTAACAGTAACTAAATCTGTTACAGAATAAGTTATACACTCTAGCTTCCTTTCCCACCAAAGTGCCCCTTCCTATTACCATTATACTTTCTTCTATAGTATGTGACAATCATATCACCCCATAACCACTTCACTGGCCATGATTATATGTTAATGTTGATGCAATTTTAATTTGATGTTTTACTAATTCCACCATTGATGCAATTTTAATTTGATGTTTTGCTAATTCCACCAAACTTTTAAATAATTATTCATACTCTACATTTACTTGTGCTTATTCAGTTTTATTAGTAACTATTTTGCTACTATAACATGCATTTGTCCACTGTGGTTTTATAATGTAACTGTGCATGCAAATGCTGTCAACTCTTTGTCTAGTTTATTCTATTTATCCTTCAATTAATACATATCAACTGAGCAAGAAAAGCTGAATATGGCAGTCATTTCTTATTGCGGTGTATTTTCATATTGTTATGTTGCTGGTTCAGTTCATATGATAATTTTCACTTGCTATGCTTTCTTGAATTTTTCTTTCTCATGCTTTTACATTTTTCTGTCCCCTCAGAGGTCAAGGCCATCCAGCTGGAAATTCCCCACCTTATTTTGGACCTTCCATGAAGCTAGACTTTGAGCTAGAAATGGTTAGAAGATATAACCTTCTCTTGTTCAGTGTTTTTGCTATATTCGGAATGATTATTGTAAATTGTTGTGATATAAGAATTGAGAATTTGAGACCAGCGTCACATGAATTATCCATCTCTGTTTAGTTGTTGAAATGCCATTTATTCAGTGGTTCAAAAATATCTCTTCTTATTGTCATTTACACTAGCTCTCATATTGCAATGCTTGCAGGCTGCTGTTGTTGGCCCTGGAAATGAACTGGGTAAAGCTGTGGATGTTAATGAAGCAGGAGATCATATATTTGGACTTGTATTAATGAACGACTGGAGTGGTATTGATTCTTTTTCACATTTTTATTCTACACGCTTGCATTTCTCTCTCTTTTTTTATGTTATATTTTGTAAGGAGTTGATTTTATCAGCTAGAGATATTCAAGCATGGGAATATGTGCCTCTTGGGCCTTTTCTTGGAAAGAGCTTTGGTGAGCATGAAAACCTTAATTCTCTAATTTTCGAAGTCCATTTAGCAAATTCACAGTATGGGATATGAAATTGCGATACATTACTATTTCTTTTTGGTCATTGTGTAGCTGGTAGATCTGCATAGCAGGGTCCTTATGATTTCTTATCTAATTTATAGGTACTACAATATCCCCTTGGATTGTAACACTTGATGCTTTGCAGCCTTTTGCTTGTGATGCCCCCAAACAGGTAACTTACTTCAAAAAACTTCAAATGTTTGCAGAAAATAACGCCATTTGAATTTATTAGTTTTCTCCATGACTTCCAGCAAATTGAATGCCACATTATGTATTCTGAAAAATTGCAGGATCCCCATCCATTGCCATATCTAGCTGAAAAAATATCCAAAAACTATGACATTTCACTGGAGGTAGCACCTAGCTGCTATTTTGAATTTTCACTTATTTTTTTATTTCATAGTTCAGACTTCTTAAAGAGCATTACCTTATTCGATAATTTTTTTTTTCTTGTTGTCAGTGATAACTATATACATTAATTTTCTTTTCAGGCTTTATAAAATTTTATTTTACTAAAACTGTGAACTTTCAAATGTATAAAATTACTTGAAATTGATGAATACATCTCTTTGTTTTAGGTCCAAATTAAACCAGCAGGACAAGAGGATCCATGTGTGGTCACAAGAAGTAACTTCAAGAACTTGTGAGGACTTTTTTTTGTTTCAGTTGTACCATTTTCAGGAGCTTTAGATGAGATCTTTTTTTTTACTCCTTTTGCAAATGATGTTGATTGATTGGTTGATATGAGCTTTCGTAAGCAAAGGATATTATATAATATACCCGTGCCAAATATATGTGTGCTTGTGCTACTGTATTCTCCTGGGAGTGTTATTTCTCACTTATTCCTTCATACCATTGATTGTTAGCTTAGAGAGTGCCATCAAATTTCTAAAATTTTCCATGTAAATATAAAGTCACATATGTTCAGAAGACAATTTTCTGCTTTGCACTTTCCTCTTATGTTTGGTTTCCTGCTTATGTAAAATTGTATGATAATCTCTTGAATTCGTGTAACAGGTATTGGACATTAACTCAACAGCTTGCCCACCATACAATCAATGGTTGCAACCTAAGGCCAGGCGATCTGCTTGGAACTGGGACAATCAGTGGACCTGTATGTCTTTGTTCTTCAATTTTCTTAGTGGAGATATATTTTGAGTGCATGCTATGTTTTTTTTTTTTCTTGTTTCAAGTATTCTGTACTTTAATAATTGTAGAAAGAGATAATTCTCATTGATTTCAATTAATCTGTAGATGGGTATATATATACAATTGATTCCTATAATTGTGTTCTACTAATTAGGAAGAAATCCTAAATAAGAAATCCTAAATAGGAATACAGAATACAGAATATACAGAGAAATAATATAGTGATTGACTTTCCATAACACTCCCCCTCAAGTTGGAGCATAGATGTTAATCATGCCCAACTTGTTACAAATGTAGTCAATCCTAGCTCCATTCAGAGCTTTTGTAAAAATATCTCCTAACTGCTCTCCAGTTTTGATGTGTTCTGTTGAGATGATCTGTTGTTGAATCTTTTCACGAATAAAGTGACAATCAATCTCAATATGTTTGGTCCGCTCATGAAACACCGGATTAGAAGCAATATGAAGAGCAGCTTGATTATCACACCACAATTTCGCAGGCAGGGAGGTCTTAAAACCTGTCTCATCTAGTAATTGAAGTATCCACATTACCTCACATACTGATTGTGCCATGGCTCTGTATTCGGATTCAGCACTAGATCGAGAAACTACACTCTGCTTCTTGCTTCTCCAAGACACCAAATTTCCTCCAATAAAAACGCAATATCCAAAGAGTTGACCTCCTGTCAACCTTAGATCCAGCCAATCGGCATCCAAAAACATTCTACATTCAAATGCCTATGATTACCATATAGCAAACCTCTTCCTGGAGCGCCCTTCAGATAACACAAGATTTGTTCCAAGGCTTCCCAATGAGCAACAGTTGGGGAAGACATAAACTGACTTACCACACTAACGACATAAGCAATATCAGGACGAGTGACTGTAAGGTAGTTCAATTTTCCTACCAATCTCCTGTATCTCTCTGGATCTTCAAACAACTCACTATCCCCTGCTAACAGTTGTAAAGTTGGAGTCATTGGTGCACTACAAGGCTTAGCACCTAATTTTCCTGTCTCTGTCAATAGATCGAGGACATATTTTCTTTGAGACAAGAAAATACCCTTCTTACTTTTCATAACTTCAATAACCAAGAAATACTTTAACAATCCCAAGTCTTTGGTCTGAAACTGAATTTGGAGGAAGGTTTTAAGAGATGAAATACCTGCAGAGTCACTCCCAGTGATAACAATGTCATTCACATAGACTACCAAGAGAATTAGACCAGTCTCAGATTTCCTATAAAATACTGAGTGATCACACTTACTCTCTTACATACCAAATTCCTGTATTGCTTCACTTAATCTCCCAAACCATGCCCTAGGACTTTGTTTCAAGCCATAAAGAGACTTCCGAAGCCTACAAACTTTACCCAACTCCCCCTGAGCAACAAACCCAGGTGGTTGCTCCATTTACACCTCCTCAAGATCACCATGAAGGAAAGCATTCTTGATATCCAATTGATGCAGGGGCCAATCATATGTAGCTGTTAAAGAGATAAACAAGCGAATAGAAGTAAGTTTAGCTACAGGAGAAAAAGTATCAGAGTAATCAACCCCATATGTCTGAGCATGTCCTTTTGCTACAAGGCGTGCTTTTAACCTTGCCACGTAACCATCAGATTTACCTCATCAGAATACCCATTTGCAACCAATAGCTTTCTTACCAAGGGTAAAGGCAATAGTTCCCATGTACCATTAGCATCTAAAGCCTCCATTTCCTCTTTCATAGCATTACACTGTACTGTGATGAGACAATGCCTCATCAATGAGATTAGGGATAGGAACAGAGTCTAAAGAAGTAACAAAACACCGAGAACAAGAAGACAATTGATTATAAGAAACAAAAGAAGAGATAGGGTAAGTACATGAACGTTTACCTTTACGAAGAGCAATGGGTAAGTCTAGATCATAATCATGATCAGTATGAGGTACAGGATCTCCCAACGAAGTAGCTGGTGGAGGATCTGAGTCAGGAATCTCCAATCTCCTGGAATACACATGAACAACGGGAGGTCGAGTAGGTCTAGAGATAGAAGGAACAGGCTGTGGGAGAGGACTAGACATTAGTTGGACAGTATATATTAAGAGATCATCCTCCTCCCCCTGACTCTCATACACAGATGATGGAAGAAAAAATGGAGTGGACTCAAAAAATGTAACATCTGCAGAAACAAAATAACGATTAAGAGTAGGAGAGAAACAACGGTACCCTTTTTGGAGCCGGGAGTACCCAAGGAAGACACATTTGAGAGATTTTGGATCCAATTTAGTAACCTGTGGACGAGCATCACGCACAAAACAGGTACAACCAACAATACGGGGTTCAATAGGAAACAAAGATTTTGTAGGAAACAAAGTAGTATAAGGAATATCCCCATTAAGGACAGAAGACGGCATACGATTGATCAAAAAAACATGCCGAGAAACCGTGATCGCCCAAAAGTGTTTAGGTACTTTCATCTGAAAAAGAAGAGCACGAGTTACCTCAAGAAGATGACGATTTTTTCTTTCGGCCACGCTATTTTGGGATGGGGTATCCACACAAGACTGATGAAGAATACCATTTTGTGTCATATAAGGCTGAAATTGTGCTGAAAAATATTCTTTGGCATTGTCACTTCTTAATATGCGCACAGAAATATTAAATTGAGTTTTGATTTCATTACAAAAGGCACAAAAGATAGAAAACAACTCAGAACGATTCTTCATTAAATATAATCAGGTAACACGAGAGTAATCATCAACAAAAGTAACAAAATAATGAAATCCAGTTTTAGATGTAACAGAACAAGGACCCCAAACATCAGAATGAACTAACTCAAAAGGGGATGAAGCCCATTTATTGACTCTAGACACAGAAGGCAAACGATGATGTTTTGCAAACTGACACGACTCACATTCTAGTACTGATAAAGACTGAAATTGAGGACACAACTTCTTCATAGTAGACAAAGAAGGATGACCCAATCTACAATGAGCTTCAAGAGGTGTTAAGGTACTGGAGCAAACAAGCGACCGCGGTACATGATTTTCCAGAATGTAGAGACCACCTGACTCGCGTCCTCTACCAATAATCTGCTTCGTCGTAAGATCCTGAAACAAACACTAGTCAGGAAAAAAGGAAACAGAACAATTTAAGGTACGAGTAAGTTTACTAACAAAAAGTAGATTAAAAGAGAATTTTGGTAGACACAAAACAGAAGAGAAAGAAATCGATGAAGTCGGGTTCGCAGTTCCAGAACCCATGACACAAGAAGTAGAACCATCAGCTAAAGTAACAGTAGAGGAAGTAAGATTAGACTGAAAAGCAGATAGAAGACTAGAATTACCTATTATGTGATCTGTCGCACAAGAATCAATAACCTATTTGGATGAAGAAGACACAAGGCATGTAGTGGATTTACCTGACTCAGCGATCGCAGTGACAAGGGAACTGGTAGGCTTTAGAGATGCCTGATACTGGGAAAATTGTGCAAAATCCTCTGCAGATACCAAAATAGTTTTCTCAGAGGAAGATATCAGAGAATTCTCTCACGCCATATTTGCCATCCGTGATCGCCGATTTTTCCTCCGGTTGCGGATAATTATATTTTGTATGGCCAGGCTCATGGCAATAATAACAAATGACTCCTCTTAAGTTCTGATTAGAACTAGCCTCTCCATTACGCTGATTACTTCTGTTGCCTGTAATTCCTTCTCTACTTCCTCTTCTATTACCCTGTTGTCCATTTGGATTACGGCTAATAAGAGCACTCCGCAGTGTGAAGATTGAGTACTCTCGTCTGAAGGACCCGTGTGAACGCTTTCATGTAAAGAGGAAATCTCAGAATCGAGAGAATATGAGATTTAGCGCCTCATACTCAAGGAAGGCTCGCAAGAAAACTCATAACACCATTGCTCCCGTTGGGCTCCGAACTTTCACATCATGACTAAAAGGCAACAATACATTAAGTTCCTCATATACCCGTTTAAAATCCATAAAATAAGCCGTGAGAGACTTATCCTCTTTCTCAGCACGGTAGAATGCCTTACAAACATCATAAATACGGGAGATATTCCCTTTACCAGAATACAGAAAATCTAAGTAATCCATCAATTCTTTAACAAATTCACAGTGATTAATTAAACTAATTACCTCATTATGAATTGAGTTCCAAAGCTGCAAAAACAACCGAGCATCCTCCCTTAACCAAGTTTGTCGTGTATCATCAGTGGGTGGATCTTTAGTACGGTGATCATCCTTATCAATGCTACGCAAATAGACCCTAACAGTCTTACTCCACTCCAGATAATTCGAACCATTAAGTTTGTGTTCCGTGATCTTAGTCATCACCGGAATCACATCAGAAATAACATTCTTATTGTCTGTCATTTGTTGAGACAAAGAAAACTAACCGAAACGCTGATCCAAAGTGCTTATAGCAGCAAAATAACCCAAAATCACAAATCAAGCAAATACCGAAATAGGATCTGAGAGCCAAACCTCAGAAGTCCTTTAATGGCTTACTGGATCAGGCAACAGCACACAGTGGTGGAATGAGGGGTTTGAGGCGACGCCGGGGATGTTGATCGGAAACGGCTGGTCGGCGGCCAAGGTCTCTCCTGAGCTGGGTATTGAAAACAAATAGTCACCCTAAATTGATGACTTGCTCTGATACCATGTAGAAAGAGATAATTCTTATTGATTTCAATTAATCTGTACATGGGTATATATATATAATTGATTCCTATAATTGTGTTCTACTAATTAGGAAGAAATCCTAAATAAGAAATCCTAAATAGGAATACAGAATACAGAATATACAGAGAAATAATATAGTGATTGACTTTCCATAACAATAATAGAGAAATAAGTCCTGTATTAAACAACAGCTACCTCTTATACTTCTAAACAGGAGCCAGAATCTCTTGGATGCTTGTTAGAACTAACATGGAATGGACAAAAACCATTGTCATTAAATGAAGCAGCACGAACATTCCTAGAAGATGGAGATGAAGTCATTTTCAGTGGTTATTCCAAGGTTCTTAATCTTTGCTCCTTTTACCTAAAGCATTTTGCATCCATCTTTTTACATCCATGCTTAGGGGACTTGTGCATATGTCTTTTAAATGTGTTTCTTTGTAATAATATTCCTTAATTGTTAGCAAAAGAATTGTTATTTTTTGTTGCTAAGTAATATTTATTCTCAAAGGAGTTTGCATCTTCAAGTATTAATTTCAGCTATTTTCTTGTCGCTTTTGTTCTGCCACATTTTGCTTCACTTTAGCTCATGTTTTGGTGAAGTTTATCTGTGTTCTTCACAAGTATGACTACCCAGCTTGAAGTGTGTCTCTTATCATTGAAATGATCATGCTACTTGGTCTCAGAAATTGTAGTGATGGTGGTTGCTATTCTGTAAATTACATTCTTTTGCTTCTTAAATATTTCAGAATGCACTGATAGGCCGCTTACTTTTCTGGAAAAATAAGAAATTATGAACTCAGATATGGAGTGATTTTGTCGTAGGCTCCTAGCACTTGTTGTCTCTTACTCCAGTTAGAATTATATTAATTAGTCTTACCTCCTTTAGAAAACAATTTTAAGAACATGGCTTTCTTATTAGTACGATGTTTTCAGTCTTCTCATATTCATTACATTTCATCCCTCTGTAGAATGTGAATTGCAAAAAATAACTAAAAATTTAAATCTATTGCAGGGAGATGGCTACAATGTTGGGTTTGGAACATGCTCTGGAAAAATTCTTCCATCACTTCCATGTTGAAATTGCTGTTCATTGTCTGTTGTGTTTTCTGTAAATCCTTTTCTTCAATTTTCAATGTAGTTAATGAAGCTCATATCAAACTGTATGCTGTTTAATTGCCAATAACTGTTTGTTGAAAGCCAAATTGTATGCCTACATGAGGATGACAACTTTGTAGTTATGCAGGCTGAAATGGTTGTGACCATTATATTTCTCAGCACTCGCCTTTTATCATTGCTAAGAAGTAAAAGAAATGCTATTATGTTGGTCCAATATTTTATCACAGTAAATGAAAATTAATATTTTACTGCGGTCGGTAGCCCATGTGTCTTGCGGGGAACATGAATTGGTGAGAGCAAAGTACCCATTGCCTCCTTTTGTTGTTCTTCAGGCCAATATGTGATCATGGTGGAAGAGGTTTCCCATTTAACCTTAATAAGATTGTTCATGCTTTGGCGTCCATCTGGATAGGTGTGAAATTCAAATGATAACGTGTTTGAATTTGATTTACGTTAAAATTTTATAATTTTTCAGTTTGAACAATCTTATTTGCAATTGTTAACAAATAAAGCCTGCTTATGTTGATAGAATTTATGGTTATGACGGTTTAGATGGAGGCAGCTCTCCCAAAATCTCAGTAATTTTGCAAATGTTATAGTTGCCAACTCTCTAAGGGTTTTGTATCGTCAGTCCTTTTAACTTTGGATGGTGTTTCATCTTTTGTTCTTAAGTTTTAAAAATTCCCATGAAAATTCCTAAGTCTTGTTATATAAAAATCTTTTTGGTTAGATTCCAGTGGTTTGCTCTGGCGAAAATTCTGGCTTGACATGCTCAGATGGATTTTTGTTAGTAGAAATTGTCTTCCCTTCACTTGATCTCTATTTCCCTTTGCCTTTCTTCCTCTTCTTCTCCTTTTCTCCTCAGCTCCGTCTCTCTCTTGCAAACTACATCCTCTTTCGCTCTACAAACCACCTTCTCTCTTGCAAAATCATGTTCTCTTCTGCAAATTAAATTCCCTCCCTCTTAAGCAACTATGGCAAATCCATATCTATATAAATATTATAAACCTGAGCTTTGAAAAAGGTAAACACAAAATTGCCAAGTGTTTATCCTAATTTTTTTGGCCAAGTAGCATGAGAAAATAGGTTCTGCACCTATTTGTATTCTTAGCCCTATTTTCCTGGCTCCCTCTCCTCCTTCAATTATAATTATGGCTCTCTCTTTTGTTGTCTTTCTGATTCCCATGCTTCAGTTTCAACAATTTTCTTCTCTCACTTAATAATCCTTTATGCATAATACCTCCCACCCATTTAGCTGCTGGAATCATCAAAGTACATGTCAATAAGATGCTAACAAGAGAATGTGGCATTTCTCGAGTGTAAGAAGAAGGATCCATTCATCCTCAACAATATTGCACTAATTTCATCAGAAAATCCCCTTCGCATTGCTTCAGTTGCTGGCCACTCTGACTTTGTTAAAGAGATCTTAAGGCTGAATCCAGAATTTGCCAAAGAAATAAAGCAAGATGTGTTTAGTCCTATACAACCGGCAGCAGCCATCGGGCACAAAGAGATTGTCAGGGAGCTGATGATAGTTGACAGCAGGCTATACCTTATAGAGGGAAAAGAGAAAAAGGCTCCTCTTCATTGTGCAACTATCAAGGGGAGGGATGAGGTAATCAGTGTGATGCTCTTATGTTGTCTTGATTGTAGTAAGGACATATATAATTGTTCAAGGAGAGACTGCATTGCACTTGGCTATTAAGAAGAACCAGTCTCAAGCATTAAATGTATTGGTGGATTGGATTAAAGAAATGAATAGGGAAGATGTGTTGAAATTGAAGGATGAGTTAGGTAATGCAATTCAGCACCTTACAGCTTGGAAAAAACAGCATCAGACAAGTAGATTATAAATTTTCATCTGCGATAAATCTGTTCATTCCTTTTTATTTCAATTGTTTAAACCATCAAAAGTGGTCGCTCTCCCTCCTTTTTAATTTTTTTCACTCCATCTCTCTTTGTTCACATAATGATCAAATCACCATCAGAAATAATAGCTACAGATATTCGTTTCTGTATTATTACTTAGTACACATTTTAATTATATGGTGTCTAAAGTAACGTGTGCGTATTTCTATTTGCACAAATGAAAATTCTTTTCGTTAGATTGTAAAGTTTCTTTTCATTTTTTTTTTCTTGTTTTATGGGTACTACTCGTATGCTGAAACTATGTTGGAATTCCTACCAGTAAAACCATGTTTGATTCATTCATGTGACCTGCTGCTTTTGGGTGACTTAGCATTCATTTTCTTTTATCTTCTATGTCTCTCATTTATTTCCTTTACTTACAATATTTTCTATTCTCTATCCCAATAATCCTAAGTTTAAAATCTCCGCCCCTTTCCCTGTTATATGGGGTGTGTAATTGGTCAGTTTAGTTTCGGAACTAAATTGAAAATCAAAATTTAAGCAAAATCTAAACCGAAATCGATAATATAGATATAATCGAATCAGACCAAACCTACAAATATTGATTAACTTCAGTTTTAACCGATCGGTTCGTCTACTACACTGTATCTTCTTCAGATTCTAATTGAAAAATCTATCCCATTCAACCTTCAACCCAAAAATCTAAATATTCAAACCAAAAATTTCATTATCATTTCAATACATAATTCCAGGTTTACTACAAACAATCCCCAAAACTATGGTTCTCAGTTTTGTTCAATTAAAAAGATACCGTCACAGATGAAAGAAAGAACCTAGGCACAACACATTCTAATTCCCAAATCTCAACAATTTCCCAATAGAAACAGAAATATCTCAAATCAAATCTCGACAATTCTCAAATTTTGAATCCCAACATATGAAAAAACTAATTAAGACAAACCCATAACTTAGCGATAGCCAAAAGACAAAAACTCAGAAGTTAGAACCCAGGCATATCCGAGGAGAATGATGGTAGTACTCGAACTGTACAATGCCAGGAAGAGGTGAGAAGCATCGAATCTAAAAGGAAAGTCACATGCAGATAAAACGACTTCTGTAATGGGGATGAAGACTTTAGATGCAGAGCAAAGGGTCTGCCAACTATGTCTATGAGTGAGGAGGAGCCGAGGAGCGAGAGCCGTGAATGGGTCTGCCGTCTGAGCAAGCGTCGCTGAAGAACCAATGACTGAGGAGTGAGGAGGCAAAGACGACAGGTCAGGAATACGTGAGCTAGAAAGAAGAAAGAGAGAGAGAGAGTTAAGTGAGAGTAGGCGAGGTGAGCAAGAAGCAAGAAAAAGAGGGCTGGGGCTTTGGTGGGTTGGGGGGTGTGTCTCCTATCATTTTTACACACGCGTTCAAAAGACAACTCTTGGAAACATGATTTGGATCGATTAATTCAGTTTTTTTTTTCTAAATTAACCAAATTGAATAGAAAATTGAAATGTACTAAAATTTAAAATTAAATCAAATTGAATTATTTATATCAAAAAATCTAATCAATTGAATTAAATTAAAGTGGTTTAATTCAATTTTTTAGGTTAAATCAAAAACTGTATATCCTTAATTATATGTTACAAATTCCTTTTGATTGTGGCTTTTGAAGTCCAATGTTACAGTGTATGATTGAAATAAATAGAAGATATTACAAAGATTTATTTAAAAATTCTATGTATATTACCTATTTGATGAAAAGTTAAGCACCATTAGAAATGATAGTAACTTTAAGGCTTGATAAATTAACTAAACAGTAAAGGCTAAATTTCACCGTGGTCTCAACTTTTAGAGTGTTTATAATGAAGTCACTAAACTTTAATCTTTTATTTAAAAGTCGTTAAACTTCAATTTAGTCAATAACAAAATCATTTTGCTTGATTTTCGTGAATAGCTTTGATCATGTGATGACGTGGCTAATCCATGTGGCATTATATATATATTTTTAAATTCTCTTTCCTCCATGTAAGATATATTTCACCAGATGAATTTCTCTCTCTCATAATCATGAGACCTATTCTCTATTTCTCAAAGCAATGACCCACTGTTTCTTTTTCGTAACTTTGAATAGTCTCTTCATCTCCTTCTTTTCTTTTTATCTCTGCCATTTTCCTCTGTTTGCCTGTTTGCAATGACGATTATTGTCAGAAACCAAAATAGGTGTTATTATTAGAACATTAGGTTAGAATATAAACGTGAAAAATAATGTGTGAAAAGGTAAGTGTTGTTTTTTTATTTCTGAATTAGCTTCATCGTCTCTATTTGTGCATAATGTTAACATGAATTTTGTGGGACCACCATAGGAGGCAAAGGGTGGTGTTATTTTTCTCAACTTTTGGGGAAAAGGATGTTGGTAGACTTATATGCTAGATTCTCAAATAGGTACCCTTGTGTATTTAATTCATTTTTTATAGTTAGTATTTGTAATACATTAATGGAAAATAGTATTTTATAGGTGTAAATTAATGAGTTTCACTATGTGTAAGAGGGAATAATAAATTGGGGTTTTAGTAAGTAAAGTGTGTCAATTTATGGAATTAGAGTTTTAGAATTTTGTTTGAAGAAAAATATTGTTTTCGTATTATTAATTGTGCTAATTTTGTAATCGGGTATTATTTTGTAAATGTGGCAAGGTCTGAAAACCTTATTTTACATTGGTTTTACATGTTAAGGGAACTAAGGTCGAATGGGGGTATTATGATGGGGTACGTTAGTCAGTGCCTTATTGTGAACTGGATGAGATGAGTTTGGTTAGAATAGATAAATTATGCTAGGGTATTAAAGTAGAAGGGTTGATAAGATATTTTTGGAGAGTTCTGTAACTTGATTATAAAGATGGGTTAAGGCCATTAGCTTGTGACAATGATATTCTAACAATGTGCCCACATGCAGAATTGGAGGGGGAAGTAGATGCTTATGTAGAGCATCTAACTGTGGATGAATTAAGAAGAGATTTTAGGAGAGAAAGTGACGACATGCAACCAAAGAGTAAAGGGCTTATACTTGAGAAGATTGAGCAGGATGAAGCTAATGCAGTTCCTGAGAATAATTCAACACCTGATAATTTAAATGACCAACAGTATGAGGATGGGGAAGGAAGTGGGATTGCAAGAACTTATTTACTTGGTAATGGTGAGTTTGGTATACTAAATTTGGATTAGATTGAGTTAGGTGATTATGGAGTGGATGATGCAGGTAGTGAGGTTGATATAGGAAATAATGGTGCAAACATAAGGACCAATGATGTTAAGTCTAACAGACTGAATGAGGTAGAAGGTGAAAATGTAGTTGCCCATTGTGTTAAGTTAAATTAACTTGGATGCTTTTGATAAATTTACAATGGCAAGTGATAATTTTAATGGCTTTTTTAATTCAATGATGGAAGAAAATGTTCATGGTCAAACTGAGGTTGAAGATCAAGTTAATGATGAAGTTATTATTGAAGATTGTAGGGAGTAAATGTAGGGAGTAAAGGCAAGTGATAAGCAAACTAAGGTTAGGGAGGAAGAAGCAAATGACTGAGTGCATAGAGAAGAAAGGACTAAAGGAGATTTAATCGATATTGAGTATACTATAGAGGTTGGAGTTAAGGATGTGCAACAAGTATTGCATGAATTACAAAAAGACATTAATGAAGTACTTGAAGAGAGTGAAAGGATGAAAGGGAGGCCAATAAGCAATCAACAAAATGTGAGGTCAGGGTGGTATGGATGTTTCAATAAGGTTTGAAAATAATGAAACAGATTATGAATGTTCTGATTCTGAGGAGTTATTTAGTGACTTAGATTTAGATGGGGACGTAAATGTCAAGTATTTTGAATTTGATTTTGCAAATGATATGAGCGATCTAACATTTAAAATTGGGATGAAGTTTTCCAATCGTCATGAGTTTATGAAGCTTGTAAAGCATATGGCATTAAGCATAAATATCAAATTCATTTTCCTACTAATGACAAAAAGAAAGTTCAAGCACCTTGTTTTAAGAAATGTGGCTCAAAATATGAGTTAGTAGGCTGAATCCAAGGGACCTTACTGATGTTAAAATGCATATTAAAATTCGTCACTTTGGATACAAGTGTAGAAAAGAGTTTTCAAATTTCCATGTAATGGCAAAATGGTTAGCTTCTCATTACTTTGAAATGTTCAGGAATAATCCCATTTGGAGTTTAAATGGGATAATTGCTAGGTTAAGGTAGATTACATCTTGACAATTAACCTAATTAAAGCATAGAGAGTAAGGGAGTTTGCTTTAAAGGCAATGAATGGTGATGAGGTAGAATGATACAGCAAGTTACATGCTTACAAATTGAAGCTTTTGAGAACTAACCCGGGAAGCATATTTACATTTAAAAAAGGAAAGGGTAAATTTGAAGGAATTTATATCTGTTTGGCTACTCTAAAAGAGGCTTTTAAGGATGGTTGCAGACCTTTAATTTGTGCTGATGGATGCTGGCTGAAAGGTAATTATGGTGGGAAGTTACTTACAACTATTGGGATTGATCCTAATGATTGCATTTCCCTAGGGCATATGTAGTGGTACTCATAGAAAATAAACATAATTGGCAGTGGTTTCTTTAGCAATTAAAAGTAGACTTGCACATCTACAACAGTCATCAGGGGCCTTTATGTCTGATAGACAAAAGGTAATTATTTATTCTTAAGTTATTTTATTTGATTACATAATATACTTGCATTTTACAGGATGCTTGGGACTTTAATATTTATTTTTTTTATGGATGTTTCAAATAGGGCCTTGTAGCAATCATTGCTAAAATGTTTCCAAATTTAGAACATAAGTTATGTTAGACTTATGTACACCAATTTTGGAGGTAATTTTAAGGGAAAAGAATTGAAGGATATGTTATGGAATGCAGCTAGGTCCACCTATAAGCAGAAAATAGATTATTGGTTACATAGAATTGAGAGAAAAAACCCTAATGCAAAGGAGTGGCTAAGAGAAAGACGTTGTGAGCACTAGTCCAGGGCCTTCTTTACTATTGTCCTTGTTTGAGATATGCTAACCAATAACTTGTGTGAATATTTTAATAGTTATATTTTGGATACTAGGGATGAAGCAATTATAACTATGCTAGAAATGATAAGGACATAGTTAATGACTAAGCTATTTTAGAAAAGGGAGATGATGGAGAAAGTGAATGGTGACATTTGTCCTATAATACAAAAAAGGTTGAATGAGATGAAAGAGCTTTTTGTGATGTTCACCCCATAGTTTTCAAGTGGTCCTGAGGTTTAATTATTTGGAGTAGGATATCAATTTGTTGTAAACGTGGTTAGAAGAACATGCACAAGTAGTAGGTGGGATTTGAAAGGCATTCCATCTGCCCATGCATTTGCTTTTTATTTTTTTGGAAACAATGAAGCACCTGAGAGTTATGTGAATGAATGTTATTCAATTAGGACATATTTAAGGGTATATGGTCAGGTCATGTTATGTCATTAATCCTATCAATGGCCATGAAATATGGTCGAAAGCCTCTTTAAACAACATCATCATTCCTAATAGCCTGATTCAGAAAAAGAGAGATAAAGCAAAAAGTTAAGAGGAAAAAGCTTGAAGAATTGGAGAGGGTAGCAGCTGCAGGTAGGCTAAGTAGGAGAGGAAGAGTGTTAATGAGGTGCAAAATTTATGGAGTCCTTGGTCACAATAAGAGGTTCGATGGCACAACTTCTGCTGATGCATCTCTAAGTAGTCCTCCTCCTGATGCAACTCCAATTAATTCTAACAAGAAGCAAAGGAAAAAGGGAAAAACAAATGGCAATACCTTAGCTAGAGTGAGTGCAAGCTTAATTCAATGTATATAAGTATAGTTTTAT
Source organism: Hevea brasiliensis (assembly GCF_030052815.1). NCBI lineage: Eukaryota > Viridiplantae > Streptophyta > Magnoliopsida > Malpighiales > Euphorbiaceae > Hevea > Hevea brasiliensis. Next base: position 2,604,981 of record NW_026614695.1, on the reverse strand, counting down.
TTTATTTAATTTAATTTCATATATATATATATATATATATATATATTTTTTTTTTTTAATTTCATTTTTAAGGGTCTAGAAGCAGTCAACCTTCAGCTGCCACTGGAATTGCCTTGGCATCTCAGTTAAACCATCCATACACAGTACAATGGATGATGAATGTACAGACAAAAATGAAAGAAAAATGCACCAATTGCAAGAACAATTCATTAATAAGTGCAAACATTTGCAATTTAAATTTTTTCATAACCTAGGGTTTTATGCATCATGCAACCACATTAAGCTATTGAAAAACATATTATTTAGTCACACTAAATCATGTTTCAAATGCTAATCAAGCCTAATTACCATTAGAAAACAATTTCCTCAAATACTAACAAGTTAGTGTTTTGGAGAATTCTTACCCAATAAGTGCAAAATCAAATTCTAAACACCTAATCCGGGAAGCCAGGCCACCAATTATTAGCCCTCTAGCTTGTCCACACAAGCTGTTTGATCAAAGCCTCTTGATTAGCTCAAAACTTCTTCCTTAGCTTCCTTACGGTTCGGCTAGCAATTGGAAGGGAGGAAGAGTATGTTGTTTGAGTTTTTCTCTTATAGAAGTAGTGAGAAATACTTTCTCAATTGTAATTCAAGAGCAATGACACTTGGTGTTCTTAAATTTTGTATCTCAAGGATGAAGATGTAACTAAGAGAAGAAAGGCAGAGAGTGGCTGGCTAGCATGGGAAGAGAAGTGAAGTAATTCTCTTCTTATCTTTTCCATTAATATCTCAACTTTATACTTAATTAAGCTAACAAGTGTTTACCTTTAATTGGCTAATTAAAAGTGTTGTCCCAATCTCATTGGTCTACTTGTCTAAGCTTAATCTTAATTAAGAAATTAAGATATGATTAATTAAAATTAATCATACTAATTAATTAATTAATCAACTATTAATTAATTAATTTCCTCCCATGTTTGACCAAGTCAATATGGTCAAACTTTGACAAGTCAAAATTCATTTTCTTCCTTATGTTAATTTTCAAGTCTATATTTAAACAATTTAAATATTAACTTGAATACTTTCATGGATTAATTTAGTTTCAAGTCATGCTAAGGATTTTGCAATCTAATTGCAAACTAAATTATTTAATTCAATTAATCAATTAAATCATTTAATTAATTAATTAAATTAATTTTGCTTTGATCAAATTGCTCTTAAGTGTGTGACTTACTAGGTTCATTTCTAATTGGTAATAAGAATAATATTAACTCCTTAATATTATTGGAACCATTCCAAACTCAAAGTGAAATTTCATTTCCATTCAAGTTCTTATAAGTCATAGTTGACATCTAGCATAATGTGCTATGACTACCCAATTAGTTATGAATTAGTTCTCTAATTTATTAATCTTTGATCATACATACCATGCACTAAAATTTCTCTATTACCAAATCCCAATTCAAGCTGGAGTCATGGTTTATGTCAAAATCCATTTACTTTGAATCATATGTTCTCTTTTAATTTCAATTCTTGATTAATAAGACTTTCCTGTCATAAACTCTTTTTTGACTAAGTCTATTTTTCCTGGCTAGGAACTTAAATTATCAAGAATAATTAAATGAATGAATATAAGATTTTATCTCTATTTACTTAGGGTAACGGGTCTCATCGTAACTAACACTTATCTCCATACATAACTAGTCGGAGCCAACACACGCCTATATACCCATACATAGTATAAGCATGAAAGCAATATCAAACTCAAACTACCTATATACAAGATAACTGTGTTATCTTAGGTCAAGCGATAATATGCACTATTATGATGTAAATGACTTTGTATTGATAGGAGTAAACTCTATGTATAAGTCATCTTATGTCACTAGTTTGGTCTACTTATCTTAGAAGTGCCCACCATGTTTGTTATATGGTATGAGACTCACCATTCTATCCCATTAGCATCTCATACTAATCCATGGAAATAAACACAAGCAACAATATTTCTAGATAAGTCATGCCTAATAAAGTATCCCAGATTGTGAACTGAATTTATAATGCTTATACTAGAATGTTCTGTCACTTATATCCTTTATAATTTAAGAATAGAACACCTAACAAACTATTAAAGGAACTTTTTCAATTTAAATTCAAACCATTTGAACATAAATGAAAAGAATAATTGGTGTTAAATGAGAATAATTATTTACATGATATAATACAATGATATGCTCTAGGGCATACTACTAACAATCTCCCACTTGCACTAGAGCCATTCATTATAAAATCTAAGACCCATCTTCTTAAGACGTCGGTCTAGCTAATTTTGTGTCATGGCTTTGGTGAAAGGATCAGCCGAATTATCACCTGAAGCTATTTTCTGCATAGCTACATCGCCTCTCCCAACTATTTCTTTGATAATATAGTATCACCTTTCTATGTGTTTAGAATTCTGGTGAGATTGGGATTCCTTTGCTTGTATGACTGCACCATTGTTATCACAATGTAGTAGAATTGGTGATACAATTGATGGAACCGCTCCAAGTTCTGTTATAAAATTTTTTATCTAAATAACTTCCTTTGTAGCATATGATACAGCAATATATTCGGCGTTTGTAGTGGAGTCTGCAGTTGTAGTCTATTTAGAACTCTTTCAACTAACTGCTCCTCCATTACATATGAACACAAAATCGGAGATAGACTTTCTATCATCCACGTTTGATTGAAAATCAAAATCTATAAAACCATCTATTTGGAGATCAACTCCTCCATATATCAAGAATAAATCATTAGTTCTTCTCAAGTACTTAAGGATACTCATGACAGCTATCCAGTGTTTCAAATCTGGATTGGATTGAAACTTGCTAGTCAAACTAACAGCTTAAGAGATATCTGACCTAGTACACAATATTACATACATTAAACTTCTAATTGCTAAAGCATATAGAATTCTAGCCATTTTCTCTCTTTCCTCAGGTATCTTAGGAAACATTTCCTTGGAAAGGGGGATACCATGCCTTACTGGTAACAATCCCCTCTTGGAATCAAGCATGTTAAACTTCTTTAACACCTTTTCCAATTATAGACTTTGAGATAAACCTATCATTCTTTCCGATCTATCTCTATAGATATGAATACCAAGAATATAAGTTGCTTCTCCTAAGTCTTTCATAAAGAAATTATTTGATAACCATAGTTTTATAGTAGTAAGTATATCGGCATCATTACCTACTAATAATATATCATCCACATACAAAACCAGGAAAGTGATTGCGCTCCCACTAACCTTTTTGTAAACATAGGGCTTATCCTCATTTTTTATAAAACTAAAGGATTTAATGGCTTCATCAAAATGGATGTTCCAACTCCTTAAAGCTTGCTTTAACCCATAAATGGTTTGTTTTGGCTTGTATACTTTGGAACCATATTGGGATTCAAAACCCCTAGGTTGTTCTATAAATATATCTTCCTCAATATATCCATTGAGAAAAGCTATTTTGACATCCAACTGCCAAATTTCATAATCATTCTATGTTGCTACAACTAATAAAATGCTAATAGATTTAAGCATGGCAATAGGCGAGAAAATCTCTTTATAGTTGATCCCCTTCCTTTGGTGAAACCCTTTCACAACTAGCCTTGCTTTATAGATCTCTACCTTTCTATCAGAATCAATTTTCTTCTTGAAAATCCATTTATTTCCTATAGGTATAATACCTTTAGGGGGGTTTACAAGATCCCAAACTTGGTTCTTATGCATGGAATCTATTTCGGATTTCATTGTTTCAATCCATTTTGAAGAGTCTATATCTGCTACAACTTCTTCATAGGTCAAAGGATCATCACCATGATCTATTTCCTCATGAACAAATAACTCTTGTTCATTCTCATGAAGAAATCCATATCTCTTTGGTGGATGAGATATTTTGGCTAACCTTCGAGCTTGTGCTGTGGATATATCATTAATAGGTTGAGGCTGACTGGCTGGATCAATATCCATTTGGTCTGTTGGTTGGTTGGAAGTCTCTAATTTCAATTCTATTTGCCTTCCTTTGCCACCCTCTTGAACAAACTCTTTTTCAAGAAATATGGCATCTCAGCTTATCATAACGTGATGAAGGGAGATAGAAATAATATCCAAAACTGTCTTTTAGATACCCAACAAATCGTCCTCTTTTAGATCTAGTTTTCAATTTTTTATTCTTCACTAAACAACCCCAAATCTTAACATGCTTAAGACTTAGTTATCTTCCATGCAATATCTCATATGGGGTGGAAGAGATTGATTTGGAAGGAACTCTGCTTAGAAGATATAAAGCTATCTCAAGTGCATATCCCCAAAAGGAGATTAAAAGATCTGTATAGCTCATCATACTACGTACCATACCTAATAAGGTATGATTTCTCCTTTCAAATACACTTTTTAATTGTGGCATTCCTGGAGGAGTCAATTGAGAAATAATGTTGTGTTCCCTTAAGAACTCATCAAACTCAATACTCAAGTATTTTCCTCCTCGATCTGATCTCAAAGTATTAATACTTTTTCTTGTTTGTTTCTCTACTTCAGATTTAAATTCTTTAAACTTTTCAAAGGATTCAAGTTTGTATTTCATTAAGTATAAATATCCATATCTAGATTTATCATCGATAAAAGTAATGAAGTAGTGATAACCTCCTCTTGCCATTTCTTTAAATGGGCTGCATACATTACTATGTACCAGCTCCAAAATATCTCCAGCTCTTAGTCCTTGTCCTATAAAGGGACATCTTGTCATTTTTCCTTGAAGGCAGGATTCATAAATTAGATTAGGTTCAAAACCCAATGAAGACAAAATCTCCATTTTCTCTAATTTTGTAATCCTATCTTCTGCAATATGGCCTAATCTTAAGTGCCAAAGACATTTTGGACTTGATTTGGTTTCAATAATGGCATTAAATTCAATTTGATTGCTTGCACTGGTTTTGTGTTCATTATTATTATCCAAATAATAAAGGCCATCATTTAAATTACCCATGCCAATAATTTTATTTCCAAAATAAATATAGCATGCATCATCTATGAACTGAAATTCATATCTATTTCTAGTCAAACTAGATATAGAAATGATGTTTTTAAAGCATCAGGTACATACAATGCATGATCCAAATACAAAATATGTCCTTTTAGATACAAAGATATAAACCCTATGGCTAAGGCTGCAGCTGTTGCTCCATTGCTAATGCGGAGTCTAACATCTTGTGCCTCTAAGCATTCACTGCTTGCTAGTTCCTATATATCAAAACATATGTGAGAACTTGCACCAGTATCTAAAACCTAAGCTGTAGATAAAATATGAGTATTACCAGAATCTAAATAATAAGAAATAAATATACCTTCCAAAGGCTTATCCTTCTTGTTCTTCACAGACTCTAAATACTCAGGGTAGTTTCTCTTCTAATGCCCTTCTTTTTGACAATGGAAACATTTTTCCCTTGTCAGGAACAACCTCTAATTTTTTCTTTTTTTGTTTGGTTATTCTTCCAAATGGACTTGGAACAGAAGGTTTCTTTTTCTTATTACCTTTCTTCTTCTTAGACTTTCCAACAGAAGAAGATGAGGCAACTAAAGCAACCTCCTTTCCTTTATGACCTGGCATGTTCTTTTGGGCTATTACCAGCAGGTTCAACAACCCTGATAAAGTGCATTCCTATTTAGTCATGTGGAAATTAGTAATAAAAGATCTAAATGACTTAGATAAGGACTAAAGGATCAAATCCGTTTGTAATTGGAAGTCCATGGAAAAATCAAGATCCTCTAGCTGTTCAATAAGCTGGATCATCTTATGGACATGCTCTCCCACATTCTGTCCTTCAATCATCCTCATTCTAAATAACTGTTTAGATATCTCATAACTTAAATGTCTTCTATGCTCGCCATACAACTCTTGTGAGTGAGTGAGGATGTCTAATGCACTGTGCATTTTCTCATGCTGCTTCTATAACTCATTTGTCATGAAAGCTAGCATATAGCACCTAGCCCTCTGTAACACCCTCCCTGTAGCAACTCTGTACATTCTACTGTTCCGGTGACCAGTGTAGATCCGGACAGCTAGAACGTTTGGAAAAATATTTAAACTAAAGTGAGGAACTATAATTAACTCAAATATTAATAAGAAAAATTTAGAAAAAATTTTAAAAATAAAATACAATCAAGTTAAATGAGCCGGTGCCCTAGCAATGGGTAACCTAGTGGGAAGTTGCGGTTCTCGCAACTAGGAGCCCTAGACCTGGGAAAAAATTTATAAATAATTTTTGGGACTCCAGAGAAGGGTCATTGAGGTTCCTATGGCATCAGAATGCCAAGAAAATATTTAGAAAAATTTTTCAATCGGTCCAGACAATTTTAGTCTGTTAAGCCAAACGGAGGGCATTTTGGTCATTTCGCCTTCAGAGGTGATTTTTGGCCAACTTGTGCAGTTAAGTAAATAATTATTATGACATAAAATGTGAATAAATATTGCTAAAAATTGAATTGAAAATGAGTAGCAAAGAAAAGAAAAAAAAAGAATTAAAATTACAATTTTGACCTCATGCTTATGTCACTAAGCACTCTCACCCAATCACATTGTGACACATGTCCATAAACCACTTAAAATGAGTCAAATGGGCAGAAAATTGAAATGAAAAATAGAATTCTTCTTCCTCATTTCCCGTCCACCATAGCCAAGAAGCTTTCTCTCCATTTTTTCTTTTAAAGGTTGATTTTCCTAAGCTTCCTCACCTCAAAACCTTATCCTTCCTTCACTAAAAATTATACCCACACCAAGGAGAAGTGTTTGGCAGCCAAGAAAGAGTAAGAAAGTAAAGAAAAATTGAAGTCTTGGTTAGCTTGGATTTAAGCTACAAGAGGTTAGTGCATATTTTCATATCTCTCGCTCTTTATTCCATGTTAGAGGCTTAAATTGAGTAAGAAATTATAAGGAATTGAAATAAAACATATGTGTATGAACACCAAGAAATTTGGCAGCCATGGGAGGAGTTTGGAAATTATTGATTTGTTTGAGCTAAATAGCTTAGAAATGGTTGTTGATAAGGATATTTGAGCTAGATGTTGATTTGGGTATGTTAGATAAAGTGATGGATTGTTAAGGTTAGGGTTTTGAGATTTAATTGAGGATTTAATGCTTAGATGTCACACCTTACCCCTCTGTAAGGTATAACATGATCCCGTAGAATACCTAATGAACTACCGAACTTCACCTACCGATAACTCATTAAGTACCCTACAAGGGATTTTAAAACAATTTTCTTATCTTTGACAAGTGGTGAGCATTTCTAGTAAGTATTTAAAACATTTAGTTGAAATTAAAACTAATTAATATTTTTGGCCATTTTAGTTTTCCACAAATCTTATAAAAATTTTGTGAGTTTCCTCGTATTTTGAAAAAACCGTTCTTGAATACTGTAAAGCACTTCTAAAAGTTTTTCTCAACCACTACTTCGGTTTCACAATCAAACTCAATCAATTTCTCAAAACACTGTCAATCAATATCATTCATATTTCATTAAAAACAAAATAATTTATACACAACCTTACAAATTTATATCAAAAGAAACACAAACTAAACTTTATTACAAACTTCATACAAATTTGTGTACAAGCTGCTCAAGACCCATTTTTACATGTCCATACATTTATGTGCAATATATACATCAAAAGAAGTATTCTGATTAGGGTATAAATTATACCCGAAGGCTTCAAGTCGATGACTTCACACACTTCAGATCTGCTGCTCCTCTAGTCTCTGATCTGACAAGAATAAAGCTATCACGAGTACTAGGACTCAGTGGTGCACAATATACTAAAATAATCTTTATGCAAAGCTTAAAGCACATTCATTCAAAAATTTGGCTAAACATGAAAATTAAATACAATCATGCATTGTGAGATTTTACATGTAAACCAAGTTCATTTCAAAGTATCAAAACACATTTCATAAAACCCACGGTTAGATCACGCCATTGAAACAAATAGAATCTCAATAGCCGAGGCTAAAGAGAAATCACATGAATCTCAATAGCCGGAGGCTAAAGAGAAATCATATCACAAGGCTAGCTAGCTCAAATATATGGATATCCATTCACATCCTCTTCTCTTGGCACACCTCAACACTTCTCGGAGAAGGAATCAAAATTAAACTAATTACCTCCACGAGTCGTGCTAGTGAGGTGTTCAAATATATGGTCATGACACTGTGGTTTCAAAACTTATCTTAATAATTTGCTAAACATTGTCATTTCAAATATACACAATAACTTTCACAATTTAAATCAAACATCATAAAAATGCTATAATCCAATATTTCACATTATTCAAAACATTATGCAAAAGATGATTATAAAAGTATATGTTGTGCACAAACCTCAAACGAGTCACCTGTTGGCCTTGACTCGACTCCTCGGGTTCTGTCCCGGTATTTTTTTCCACTGAAACACGAAATTTTCCAATGTTTTAGTACTAAAACTTAAAATAAATCCAAAATAAACTTAACTTCACATTTAGCTAGCTCTAACGTGTTAAATTCGACGTTCTTAAAATTTTGTGTTTCGGGTTACTATTCACTGCACTATTCAAGTCAAATTATTGACTTTCTAAGGATTAATAGGTATGGGAACTTCAACTTCACCCACATACCACATTTTGTTCATTAAACTTGTTGGTTTTGGTCACTTTTTCAAAGCATAGGTCATTTTGGCAAAATTGCCAATTTTCGGTTTTGTGCTCCGAAGTTGCACTATTCCATTGGTCGATCTACTATTGGAATTTGACAAAACTTCCTTCATAGAAAATGTTCCTTATTGTCTAAAGTGTATTCTCATTTTTGGATCACCTCAATCGGAGTTTTGTAGCTTAAGTTATGGCCAAAATAAGTTTCATCGCTCACGGTAATCGCTCATACCGAGATTTTGGTCTTTGGCAGATTTTTGGTCCAACTTTGGTTAATAATTTGATCAAGTTAAGTTCATAATTTGGTCTCACTTTCTTCATATGAAATGTTTTACTATGTCTTAGGTTTCCATCGGTTCAAGAATCGCCTAAATCCGAGTTTTCTAGAGGGAGTTATAGCTATCCAAACATTGCTGCTCAATGAAAATTCTGCAGAGTTGCAGGTTTGGTAGCCTAACTTTGCTCAATAATTTGAATGGGTTAATGGCATAATTTGGGGTGATGTCCTTCATAAAAGTTTTAGATCTATATACCCTTTAACCCCTGGCCAAATTTCAGGTCAATTTGACCTGTCTAACTCGAGTTATGACCAAATGAACAGTTACTGTTCATTTGGTCAGTTTAGTGCAGTGGCAGCCTGCAATCAATCCATTTTGGTCAATTGTTTCACCAAGTTTTGGTCAGTTTTTGGCCATGGTTCCTTAATGAAAATTGTGCTCTTTTATGTCTATTTTCATCTCCAATTGGTGGCATATCAATTGGACTTGTAAAATTTGAGTTTTGGTCCTTCAAAGTGGGTTTGGTCATGCTGCCAGCAGCATGACCATTGGCCTACGAATTTGATTTTTATTCCAACAATTCCCACACAACTTATTTGGTCATAATTGACCATTATTTCATTTCACAATAGGTTAAACATGCCATTTATGTATTTCTCCAATTTTTGGTTCATAAACCCTAGCATTGAAACCCTAATCTCACTAATTCATTATATTTAACTACTTTCAAAGCCTTAAACCATAATAACTCAACTACTTAAGGTTCATATATTCATTTAAGTCAATCAAACCATGAAACAATACCTTCATACCATGCTGGCTGAAATCTTTATGATCCCTTATCTTAACATTTTGTTTTAACTTTTATCAAATTCCAACTTAATACAAATAGTTAATCATTAATATAAAGAAAAATTTAAGAGATAAACACTAACCTTGCTTGGTGGGTTTCTAGGTTTTACTTCCTTCAAGTCTTTCTTTTTCTTTTTACTCTCTAATGCTTCTTCAACATGTAAAGAGAATTTTTAATGTTGGGACTTTGTGAATTTATGGAAGTAAGTAAGGAAATTCAAGCTTTCTAATTCTTAAAAATGGTGGAACAAGTGAGTGAGAATGAAAGGGAGAGATGGGTGGCACTTGATGGAAGAAGAAGAAAATCCCAATTTTTTTTCCTTTTGTTTTCCTTTACACGTTTTTGGCTTATGGAAGACCCCTAAATCCAAATTAATTAATTCAATTTATTAATTTAGTTATGACATCATGCATGATGTCATAACTTTTAACTTTTCCAACCTCTTCCCTTTTCTCTTTTTTTTTTTATTTTTTTATTTTTCTATTAGTTCTTTAATTTAATTCTCGATTATGAAATTTTCTTTTCTCCGATTTTATTTGTGATTAGGTCGAGTCGACTCTGGTCAATTGACCAAATTGCCCTCGCTGCTCATCCGGTTTGTAAATAATCCAATATGTCTTCCGGCTCACTGACCTAATTATTTGACTGGCTTAACCGTTCTTTTCATGATTTTCTCTTTTCCATCGTGTTCATAAGGGTCCTAAGGACCGCAGCGTCACTTTTACGGTTGAAATTTGAGTTTAAAATGACTTCATGATGCGTTCAGGAGGTCACTCATCGCTGTGACTCTCGGCACGTTTAACCTCTTATGTTCTGTTTTTCTTATTTATAGTTAACTAATTAAACATTACTAATTATTTGTGTTTATGGCTTCTCAAATTGTCTTAAGTGTGGCCCTAATCCCATTAATTGTCCGGACCGACACCGGTCACCGGAACAGTGAAATCTACCAGGCTATGCAACGGGGGTGTTACATTAGATGTTTAAATTAAATTCTAATGGTCAATTAGTGACCATTTGATGAATTTTGACCTTAAATTGGAGACTGTTGTGGTATTGGAATTGAAATGGTATGCTGCCCATGGCTGACCTGTAGAATTGGACATGAGTCCAGCAGGTTTGGGCAGACCTAACTTGAATTGTAGAGGTTCAATTGGTGTTTGGCTAATTGAACATGAAACTAGACACATAATGGCACAACTTTGGTGAAGAAACCATGCCCATAAGACCAAACCAAGTGGACTAAAAGCTTGCCCCAATCCGGGTGACCTGCAGTCTGTTTCTGCAAAATGACCAAATAAACAGTGTTTGGTCATTTGGCCATAACTCAGTGTAGAATGGTCCAATTGACCTGAAAGTTTACCCACAACAAGCTGAGATATAGACCAACAACTTTAATGAAGAAACCTAACCCAAATTATGACCAGAACCTATCCAACAAGTGAGTTGAATCACTATTCACTGCACTGTAGATATGGTCAGTCCAGAAACATTTCAATCCGGCCAGTTGTGGTTTTTGGACCATAACTTGAGCTACAAAACTCCAAATAGAGTGATTCAAAAAAGGAAATTCAACTAGACAAAATAAGGAACAACTTTCATGTTGATCATTTTTCCAAATTCCTACTGTAAAATTGACCAATGGAATAGTAAAATAAGGCATAAAAACTGAAAATTCTGCCCAACTAACTTTAAGCTTAGAAATGGTATTGGCAACCAATACCAACAAATTTTGAATGCAAAATGTGGTATGTTGATGATATTAAAACCAATGTACCTATTGCCTATGCAAAAGTCAACATTTTTCTTGACCAATGAATGGAATAGTAGCACTAAAACTTAAATTCCAAAAATTGTGAAACTTAAAAGTGTGAAATGCCCTAGTATACCTAACAAGATTGGTTTGGATAGCTTGGCTTGCCAATAGGGTTCAGTTAGCAGTACTGCACATGGCATTATGTCATTCTGTGATTTCATGGCTTTTAGCCATTCTGACATTGTGTTGAGACTTGGCCTTGTGCCTAATGTTATTACAGCTTATTAGCTGTTCTGTTGCACACCGGGAGATACATATGTGACCGATGGTGTGATGGCCCGAGTTACTTGATACCCAGTGCCAGTTTACCCGTTTATCCAGTCCAGTCGTCCAATATAGGTTACTTGGGCAACCAAAAATGAAAGTGGATAAATTTAATGAAATAATGAATATAACAAGTACAAAATAAGTAAGACTACAAATACTCAATGAAAATTTATTTGCAATGAGACATCAATACATTCACTGCATATTTATTTTCTGTTATTTCTTTTTATTTTATTATTGGCACCACTAAGCATTATTGCTTAGCGCGTTGCTTTTGCAATGCGTAGGTTCTGGAGATATTGACCGAGAGCCCAGTAGACCACAGACTGGGTGAGACCTCCTGCAGCTCTGCATAGTGTCCGTGTCACCTCACCGACGTCAGTGCATTGGTAGGACACTAGGTTTCATTTTGGATATTTTGTAATTAACTTTTATTTTCTCATATGTAATTAAAACTTATGTAATGTATTTTGATATTAATGTAAATAATGGAAATTGTGTTTTTGAATGGAAAATTGAGTATTTATTTATTGCTTATATATGAATACCATGAGAAATGAATGATTGAGAAATGGAAATATTGTTGAAAAATATTGAGATTTTGATGATTATTGGAGTTGAGAATGATTGGAAATGATTAGTAGAAGTGTTTTTCACAGGTTCCGAAGAACTGTTTTCTCCATTTTTAGCCGATACCCTGCCGGATTTTCTATAAAATTTGCGGAACCTCAAATAAATTATAATTTCAATAAATGACTTAAATGAATTATATTTCACAAATTATATTCAAAACTATGATAAAAATAAATTAAGGAAGAATAAAAATGATTATGATAAAATAGAGTGTTCCGGTACACTGTGTGACATATTTTACTCGGATATACTGTAGATGGGTAAGGGGTGTCACATTTAGTGGTATCAGAGCATGGTTTAGGCATTTCTGGGCCTAGATTGAGTCCATACCATGCATTGCATTTGTAAGAGTCGAGGTGACACTAATGCAGATCTGTTTGTCTTTGTTATTTTGATTAGGATATGGACCCCACATCTCAGAGGGCAGTTGAGGAGGAAGTGGAGAGTCATGCTCCACCTCGATGGTGAGGCGGGGGTAGGGAGAACACCTTCGCCACTCAAGCGAGCACCTTTCGGCCTCCACGTGCCATGTTTGACAAATGGCCGAATTCTTTAAACAAATGGCTGGGGTAATGCCACCACCACCACCACCTCCACAGTAGAAATCACACCTGGAAAGACTAAGAAAATTTGGAGTAGTGGATTTCTTTGGCAAGAGAGAAGATGATTCTGTTACAGCTGAAAATTGGTTGAACAGAACAGGAAGGGTTTTAAAACAACTCCACTGCACTCCAGAGCAAAACCTAGAAGCTGCCATATCTCTGTTACAAGACGATGCATATGAATGGTGGGATACGGTGTCTAGTGAAGTGCAACCAGAAGTAATAACTTGGGACTTCTTCCTCTCAGAATTCAAGAAGAAATATGTGGGTAGTGTATACCTGGAAGAGAGAAGAAGAGAGTTCATTAACCTGAGGCAGAGACAGCTAACAGTGGCCGAGTATGAAAAGGAATTTGTCAGATTGAGCCGCTACGGAAGGGAGATAGTCCCTAATGAGGCCGAAAGGTGTAAGAGATTTGAAGAGGGATTAAATGACAACATAAAGATCATGATTACTGCCTTGGGAATCACCGACTTCACCAAGTTAGTGGAAGCTGCAATAAAAGTTGAAAAGGTTAGAATAAGTGAGCAGACCAGAAGAGAGAGACAGCAGAAGAGGGGCTCGGGTCAGTCTAGTTCATCTCCTACACCTGGGAAGAAGTTCAAAGGTCCACCTGCACAGAGTTCAGGTCAACCACAAGGTCAGGGTCAGTCTCAGGGGCCCAGGCCACAGTTCACCCCTAGGAGAGGTCAGTCCACACCATCAGTGGGCAGCTCTCCAGGGACGGGGTTTAGGGGACCAGCCCCAGCATCTTCTGCATGTCCACATTGTCTGAAATGGCATAAGGGGGAGTGTTGGAGAGTGACTGGTGCCTGCTTAAGGTGTGGGTCGACAGAGCATCAGCTGAGGAACTGTCCACGCAGAACTACTACAGCTGCTCCAACACAAGCAGACAGACCTGCTCCTGCACCATAAAGGGGTAGGAAATCTGGCAAATCTGAGGCAGTGGGACCATCACAGAGGCCTGCATCTGAGCCAGCAGAGAGGCCTGAGGGCAGACCACCTGCCAGAGCCTATGCCATGAGAGCTCAGGAGGAGCAAGATGCCCCGGATGTCATCAGGGTACGTTCTCCCTCTACGATACATCTGTGCATGCATTGGTGGATCCTGGATCTACTCATTCATACATCTACATCAACCTACCCATAGAAAGGGGGATACTAGTAGGGGAGAGTGACCAAGACATTCTGGTCACTAATCCATTGGGCCACAGTGTAGTAGTGAACAAAGTGTACAAGGGTTGCCCGTTAAGGATTCAGGGGTATAAATTCTTGGCAGACTTGATTGAGTTGCCTTTCCATGAGTTTGATGTGATTTTGGGAATGGACTGGTTATCACGTCATCAGGCAATAGTTGATTGTAAATTGAAGAGAATTTCTTTGAAAACTCCTGAGGGTAATGAGATTACAGTTGTGGGGGAAAGGACAAATTACTTGTCCAATGTCATCTCAGCCACAGTTGCAAGAAAACTGATGAGAAAAGGCTGTGAAGCCTACCTAGCACATGTGGTGGATACTAGGTAGGCTAAGCCAGATCTGTGTGACATACCCACAGTAAAAGACTTCCCAGATGTGTTCCCTGAAGAATTGCCTGGTTTGCCACCAGAAAGGGAAGTTGAATTTGCTATTGAGATACTGCCGGATATAACACCAATCTCTATTGCTCCTTATAGGATGGCGCCCACAGAATTGAAGGAACTGAAAAATCGATTTGTAGTGGTCTTTATTGATGATATTTTGGTGTATTCCAAGACCAGGGAAGAACATGATGAGCATTTGAGAATTGTTTTGCAAACCTTGAGAGAAAAGAAGCTGTATGCTAAGTTGTCCAAGTGTGACTTCTGGTTGAATGAGATTGCATTCCTTGGACACGTAGTGTCAGCTGATGGGATTAGAGTGGATCCCAAGAAAATAGAAGTAGTGATGGAATGGAAGCCTCCCAGGAATACAACTGAGGTCAGAAGTTTCTTGGGGCTAGCTGGGTATTACAGAAGATTTATGAAGGGATTTTCCTTAATAGCTGCTCCAATGACCAAGTTGTTACATAAGAATGTCAGATTTGACTGGAATGATAAGTGTCAGACTAGTTTTGAGAAGTTGAAGGCTATGTTGACAGAGGCACCAGTGTTAACACACGATGCTCGTGAAAGGACTTTGTGGTCTCTGGTGATGCCTCTCATAATGGGTTAGGGTGTGTAGTGATGTAAGAGGGGAAGGTGGTCGCTTATGCTTCCACGCACCTAAGACCACATTAGCAGAATTACCCTACACATGATCTAGAGCTTGTAGCAATTATCTTATGATCAAGATATGGAGGCACTACTTGTATGGTGAAAAGTGCTACATTTACACAGACCACAAAAGCTTGAAATACTTGCCAACCCAAAAGGAGCTCAACCTTAGACAGAGGCGATGGATTGAGTTCCTGAAGGACTATGATTATGTAATTGACTACCATCCTGGGAAGCAAATGTAGTTGATGATACTTTGAGCAGAAAATCCATCACAGCTTTGAGATCATTGAATGCTCGTTTATTTTTGGTTCGAGATGGAGCTATTTTGGCTGAGTTGCAAGTGAGGCCAAACCTGTTACAGCAGATAGCAGAAGGTAGATGAGAAGCTAAAGGCTTTTATGAGAAAAATCCTAGAAGGGAAAGAAACTGACTATGAAGTGAAAACAGATGGGTGTCTGTACTACAAAGGAAGACTGTGTACCGGATGATGGGGAATTGAAGGCCGTGATTCTAAAAGAGGCACACACCGGTGTGTATGCTATGCACCAGAAGTACAAAAATGTATCATGATCTCAAACTTCAGTATTGGTGGCACTGGTATGAAGAAGGACATAGTGACTATGTGACTAAATGCTTGACATGTCGGCAAGTCAAGCGAACATCAAGTTCCATCGGGATTACTCTGACCTATCGCATACCTGAATGGAAATGGGATTGGGTCACCATGGATTTTGTAAGTGGTCTATCTCTCACCCAGAAGAAACATGATGCAGTATGGGTGATAGTAGATAGATTAACGAAGTCAGCACACTTTCTGCTAGTTAGGACTGACTACTCACTGGAGAAGTTAGCAGAATTTTATATCAGTGAGATAGTTAGACTACATGGAATTCCACTTTCCATCATATCTGATCGAGACCCAAGGTTTACATCGAGATTTTGGAAGAAGTTACATGAATCCTTGGGTACACAACTCCACTTCAGCACAGCTTTCCATCCTCAAACGGATGGGCAATCAGAAAGAGTAATCCAAGTAACCAATTGAAACCAATTGAATTAATATAAATATTGAACTAAAATGATAATAATAATGTGAAATATATGTCAGGTCCTTGAGAATATGCTGAGGAGTTGTGTCATTGAGTTTGAGGGAAGTTGGGATAGATACCTTCCACTGGCAGAATTTGCATATAACAATAACTACCAAGCTAGTATCCAAATGGCCCCATATGAAGCACTGTATGGGAGGAAATGTAGAACTCAGGTGTCTTTGGACTGAATTGGGCGAAGATAAACCGGTAGGGCGGACACTGGTGAAATAGGCGAGGAGAAGGTAAAGATAATCAAAGCCAATCGAAGGTTGCCTCGAGCAGACAAAAATCCTATCTTGTCCGAGCAGAAAAGAAATAGAATACACAGTTGGCGACAAAGTGTTCCTCATGGTGTCATCGTGGAAGAAGGTACTGAGGTTTGGAAGAAAAGGTAAGTTGAGCCCTAGGTTCATTGGCCCATATGAAGTCATTGAACGCGTGGGACCAGTAGCCTACAGGCTAGCTTTACCACCAGAGCTGGACAAGATCCACAATGTGTTCCACGTGTCTATGCTAAGAAGATACCGCTCAGATCATTCACATGTCCTCTCCATGGAAGAAATTGAACTACAACCGGATTTGACATATGAAGAAGAACCCATATGGATTCTGGCTCGGGAAGTGAAAGAGTTGAGGAATAAGCAGATTCCACTAGTGAAAGTGCTTTGGAGGCACCACAACACTGAGGAGGCAACTTGGGAAAGTGAAGAGACGATGAGGCAACAGTTCCCTCAACTGTTTGCATCAGGTAAATTTCAAGGACGAAATTTGAATTAGAGGGGAAGAGTTGTAACACCCTCCCTGTAGCAACTCCGTACATTCTACTGTTCCGGTGACCATTGTCGATCCGGACAGCTAGAACTTTCGGAAAAATATTTAAACTAAAGTGAGAAACTATAATTAACTCAAATATTAATAAGAAAAATTTAGAAAAAAATTTAGAAATAAAATACAATCAAGTTAAATGAGCCGGTGCCCTAGCGATGGGTAACCTAGTGGGAAGTTGCGGTTCTCGCAACTAGGAGCCCTAGACCCGGGGAAAAATTCATAAATAATTTTTGGGACTCCAGAGAAGGGTTATTGAGGTTCCTATGGCATCAGAATGCCAAGAAAATATTTAGAAAAATTTTTCAATCGGTACAGACAATTTTAGTCTGTTAAGCCAAACGGAGGGCATTTTGGTCATTTCGCCTTCAGAGGTGATTTTTGGCCGACTTGTCCAGTTAAGTAAATAATTATTATGACATAAAATGTGAATAAATATTACTAAAAATTGAATTGAAAATGAGTAGCAAAGAAAAGAAAAAAAAATGAATTCAAATTACAATTTTGACCTTATGCTTATGTCACTAAGCACTCTCACCTAATCACATTGTGACACATGTCCATAAACCACTTAAAATGAGTCAAATGGGCAGAAAATTGAAATAAAAAACTGAATTCTTCTTCCTCATTTCCCGTCCACCATAGCCAAGAAGCTTTCTCTCCATTTTTTCTTTTAAAGGTTGATTTTCCTAAGCTTCCTCACCTCAAAACCTTATCCTTCCTTCACTAAAAATTATACCCACACCAAGGAGAAGTGTTTGGCAGCCAAGAGAGAGTAAGAAAGTAAAGAAAAATTGAAGTCTTTGTTAGCTTGGATTTAAGCTACAAGAGGTTAGTGCATATTTTCATATCTCTCGCTCTTTATTCCATGTTAAAGGCTTAAATTGAGTAAGAAATTATAAGGAATTGAAATAAAATATATGTGTATGAGCACCAAGAAATTTGGCAGCCATGGGAGGAGTTTGGAAATTATTGATTTGTTTGAGCTAAATAGCTTAGAAATGGTTGTTGATAAGGATATTTGAGCTAGATGTTGATTTGGGTATGTTAGATAAAGTGATGGATTGTTAGGGTTAGGGTTTTGAGATTTAATTGAGGATTTAATGCTTAGATGCTTAAATTAAATTCTAATGGTCAATTAGTGACTATTTGATGAATTTTGACCTTAAATTGGAGACTGTTGTGGTATTGGAATTGAAATGGTATGCTGCCCATGGCTGACCTGCAGAATTAGACATGAGTCCAGCAGGTTTGGGCAGTCATAACTTGAATTGTAGAGGTTCAATTAGTGTTTGGATAATTGGACATGAAACTAGACACATAATGGCACAACTTTGGTGAAGAAACCATGCCCATAAGACTAAACCAAGTGGACCAAAAGCTTGCCCCAATCCGGGTGACCTGCAGTCTGTTTCTGCAGAATGATCAAATAAACAGTGTTTGGTCATTTGGCCATAACTCAGTGTAGAATGGTCCAATTGACCTGAAATTTTATCCACAATAAGCTGAGATATAGATCAACAACTTTCATGAAGAAATCTAACCCAAATTATGAGCAGAACCTATCCAACAAGTGAGTTGAAGTCACTGTTCACTGCACTGTAGATATGGTCAGTCCAGAAAAATTTCAATCCGGCCAGTTGTGGTTTTTGGACCATAACTTGAGCTACAAAACTCCAAATGGAGTGATTCAAAAAAGGAAATTCAACTAGACAAAATAAGGAACAACTTTCATGTTGATCATTTTACCAAATTCCCACTACAAAATTGACCAATGGAATAGTAAAAACAAGGCATAAAAACTGAAAATTCTGCCCAACTAACTTTAAGCTTAGAAATGGTATTGGCAACCAATACCAACAAATTTTGAATGCAAAATGTGGTATGTTGATGATATTAAAACCAATGTACCTATTGCCTATGCAAAAGTCAACATTTTTGTTGACCAATGAATGGAATAGTAACACTAAAACTTAAATTCCAAAAATTGTGAAACTTAAAAGTGTGAAATGCCCTAGTATACCTAACAAGATTGGTTTGGATAGCTTGGCATGCCAATAAGGTTCAGTTAGCAGTACTGCACATGGCATTATGTCATTCTGTGATTTCATGGCTTTTAGCCATTCTGACATTGTGTTGAGACTTGGCCTTATGCCTAATGTTATTACAGCTTATTAGCTGTTCTGTTGCACACCAGGAGATACATATGTGACCGATGGTGTGACGGCCCGAGGTACTTGATACCCAGTGCCAGTTTACCCATTTATCCGGTCCAGTCGTCCAGTATAGGTTACTTGGGCAACCAAAAATGAAAGTGGATAAATTTAATGAAATAATGAATATAACAAGTACAAAATAAGTAAGACTACAAATACTCAATGAAAATTTATTTGCAATGAGACATCAATACATTCACTGCATATTTATTTTCTATTATTTTTTTTTATTTTATTATTGGCACCACTAAACATTATTGCTTAGCGCGTTGCTTTTGCCATGCGTAGGTTCTGGAGATACTGACCGAGAGCCCAGTAGACCACAGACTGGGTGAGACCTCCTGCAGCTCTGCATAGTATCCGTGTCACCTCACCGACGTCAGTGCATTGGTAGGACACTAGGTTTCATTTTGGATATTTTGTAATTAACTTTTATTTTCTCATATGTAATTAAAACTTATGTAATGTATTTTGGTATTAATATAAATAATGGAAATTGTATTTATGAATGGAAAATTGAGTATTTATTTATTGCATATATATGAATACCATGAGAAATGAATGATTGAGAAATGGAAATATTGTTGAAAAATTTTGAGATTTTGATGATTATTGGAGTTGAGAATGATTGGAAATGATTAGTAGAAGTGTTTTTCACAGGTTCCGAAGAACTGTTTTCTTCATTTTTAGCCGGTACCCTGCCGGATTTTCTATAAAATTTGCGGAACCTCAAATAAATTATAATTTCAATAAATGACTTAAATGAATTATATTTCACAAATTATATTCAAAACTATGATAAAAATAAATTAAGGAAGAATAAAAATGATTATGATAAAATAGAGTGTTCCGGTACACTGTGTAACATATTTTACTCGGATATACTGTAGACGGGTAAGGGGTGTCACACCCTTATATCATTCTCTTTCCATCTTTCTAAAGTTTCTTATTCTTCTTGTGAAGCCCCTACCAGTAAGGAACCAGAAAACCTTGAATCCAGAACATATCAAACACGTTCTAAATTCAGAATAAGCTTTAGATTTCTTAACCAATCAAAAAAATTTAGACCAGTAAGCCTATTATGGTCAAGTATGCCTACTAATATGTTGGATGGTTATGGTTGAGTGCTCATTTTATTAGATTTAAACTACAAAAAATAATGAGATTCAAATTAGTATGTTGTATTATGTAATTTACTAAAATGATTATGGTCTTTTAATCAAATTGGTCCTCCCATTAATTTGACAAATCCTACACTTCCAAAGTAGAAAATGAAAATCCTAGTTGAGATGGACTTCTAGTAAGTGATTGAATTCTTATAAACTATCATTCATCATCAAGTACATCTATTTTTGGAATCATAACAATTTATAAGTTAGTAATTCTTTACTCATCACATCACATATGAGGCTCAATTATAAATTTGGCCCATAATACTCAAAACCTTAGGCATATCCATTCTTGGTTTATCTTGTATTAATTAAGTTAAGCCCACTAAGTCAGCAAGCATGCAAATTTGAACTTTAATGACCTTAGGTACATCCATTCTTGGCCACCAAAGTATTTACATACTCACAACATCTCATGCTTAATAATTATTTCAAGAAAATCTCTTAAACCAAATGCATCATTCCTATGTAACCATAGCCAACAATGCTGTCACGCCTTACCCCTCTCTTAGACATAACATGCCTCCCGTAATATGTTCAGCAGATGCCGAGATCGAATCATCGGAATCCGGTGAACACATTACTAGGGATTGGGCACAAATTTAAAATCATTTTATTTCAAAAAATAACATAATAAGAAACATTTTACTACAAAACTTCAGACTGCAAAAAGATTATCAAAACAACTATAAATAAAAAATTCACCATCACTCATTTTAATCTATTTTCAAAGTACTGTGCAATTATATATTTTGTTTTAAAATTAGATGCAGTACACCTTCTTAAGAAAATGATATAGTTTCCAAATATAAGTTTCCCTATAGAAAAGCTTTAAATCAGATAATTTAAAATTTTAAAACTGCTGTATTTCGGCTAAAACAGTTCAAATAATACTTAAATTAACACTTGTGGAAACCTGTGGCAGTCCATAACTCAACAGTCCCATGGGTATCAGAATTGCACAATAGTTTTCTTTAATCAATTAACTAATAAATTATTTCATAAAGTTTTTATTTATATACAGACAATAAAATTTTATCTTATTCAGCTCAAAAATTAAAACCAAGTATCCTGTTGCAAATGGATAACATCATATATACACAAAATTAAGGAACCAAGTCACCTACACCAAGTTGGCTCCTGATCTTGGTGACGATAGGTGCTACTCTGTAATATTTTCCTTTCCTTTATCTGCGTTAGTTAGGAAAATAACTAACACTGAGTACAAATGTACGCAGTGGTGCACAACAAATATTAAACCATAAAACAATTAAATCATCAAATAATAAGTCATGAAAACAATATTCAAAACAAGTCATGGAAATGGATATTCAAATATACTCACAAGGTGAATATCAAAGTATGGGTCACATATAGAAAACAATTTCTTATATATCATTTACTCATGTAGTATCATCTTTAAAACACATTTGCACATTTCAAATTTCATTCTTAATCTCACCAGCCTAATACAAGATTAATCCGGAAGGACCATCATTAAATCTCATCTCACCTCTTTCCTGAGGGAGACCATATCATATCACTATACACATGCCATCCATAACACCATATATATAAATAATCAGCAAGGGCCATCTTCAAATCTCATCTCACCACTTACATGAGGGAGACCATATCATATCAATGTGCACATACCATGGTATCTCGATCACATCCATCCAAACACCAGTGTGTCACCTCAACAAATGAGGGACGAGTAATAACCATGTCAAGTATTAGCTGTGAGATATGAAGACAATATCATAAATTCATTTCCTTTTGTATGGGTATGAAATCTCAATATGGATCCATTTACTGTAAATCTCAGCAATATATACTCTTCACTCAAAACACAATATAAATCATAATTTCAATTAAAATTCATCATAAAAATAATGAAATTCAATCAATGGTTGAAGTAAAATCATATTTTGGAGTACATAAAACATGTATCAAATAAGCCATTTTATCAACATAAATATATAAAAAAATTTAATAGTTTAATACTAGTAGTGCATAAACCTGTTTATCTCCAATTTAGGTGGATTTGATTCCTAAGTCAACACTTTCACCTTTCTCCTTATGAACTGCTGTCATACAGAAAAATAAAAATAGTTCAGAATAAATTCCTTAACTATTCCTAATAAGAACTCCCGCCGAGTTAATTTTGCTGTTTATTTAAGAATTTTTCTACCCGACAAACCATAATAATTTTCTTTAACCAATTGGTCATACCTCCCACATTATGTCAAGTTTATTTAGGCATTTTATTAAACACTTGGTGTGTAAGATTTACATGTCAAAAAGAACTAGCTTCCTTTGTTTTTCGGACCTCAGAAAATACCTTGGTATTCTCCATCAAAAGTACTTTAATCTTGCTATTCACAATCATCCAACCAACATCCACACAATATCAAATAAATTCATCAAAGTGGCTACCCAAAAAGTACATTTTCTTCATTTTCTCACACATTTTCTACACTTTAACTCATGAGAAATTCAATCCAACATCCAAACAAGTGTTCTAATGCTATAATTCATGCTTAGGACACCTAACTAGCTTGTTTAACTTGTTAATTTGGATCAAAACCTACCTTCCCCCAAAGTTTCCATCTTAGCTGAATTCTTCTCTTAGAAACCTAGGTGAATTTTGTTTCATCTTGCTTAATTAGTGTTAGCTTCACGTTTTGAGTGATGAAAACTTGTTAGAAATGCTAGAAAAACTAGTTAAACCTAATTACCTTCATCAATTCTTCATTTCCTACTAAATTCCAAATCAACCAACATGAACCCTAGATTTTCTTTCTTCAAATTCGTGAATTTAAGGAAGAAGAAGTAGAAATTAATTTTATAGAAGTGATTAGATGTAACACCCTCACTGTAGGTAGTCAGTACATTCAACTATTCCGATGACTAATGTCTGTTCGGATGGCCAAAATGTCTGGAACTACACTTAAACTATAGTGAGGAGGCATAAATTGATGAAATAAATGTTAAGAAAATATAGAAAAAATTTAGAGGAAATAAAAAAAAATTTAGAGAATTTATTAATTGATATAAAATAATAAAAATAACCTGATATGCACTATGAAGGGCATTTTGGTCATTTCACCCCCAGATGTGAATTTTGACCTAAATGTCAAATTAAAATTTAGAGAATAAAATAATTAACATAAATTAAAATTTATGAAATAAATTAGGAAAATGAGAAGAGAAAAGAAAAGAAAAGAAAAGAAAAGAAATGCTAATGACATTTCAAAAATTTAAAGTACACAAAAATAAAAATATAAATAAGCACTAGAGACAAACCCCCACCAACCATCATCTTCTTCCTCCACTCCTTCCCTCTCCTTAAGCCAGACCCCATGGAAGTTCTCTCTCGCTCCATTTTTTTCCTTCTTGAAGCTTGATTCCCTAAGCTTTTCCCTCCCAAAACCTTAAACTCTCTTTATTAAAAATACTCCCCACTCTAAAAGGAGGCTATAGATATCCATAAGAAGCAAAAAAATTGAAGTTTAACAAGACACCCAAAAAGGTTAGTACTCTAACTACTATTCTTTCTTCTATAAGTATAAAAAGCATGCTAAACTAAGTATAAATATCATAAAAATCAAAATAAAACTTGAGAAAAGGGAGACATGATTTTCGACAGCCATGGAACCCTTGAGGTTTGATGGTTTTAAGTGATGAGAAATGGTTCCATGAGAATGTTTGATAAGTTGATATGTTGGGAGTTTGAATGTGTAGTGTTTGTACAAACTAGGATTTGTGTACATGATTTGAGGACTTTATGTAAATGCTTGAAATTGACCTATTGAGTTGAGATTGTTGCTTATAGAAGTGTTATGCATGCCAATTGAAGTAAGGAAGATGGAGGAGATTGAATTTTGGGAGTGTCATTTTTCTATAGGTTGAGACTCAATGAGTCCAGTGTGTTTGTTGAACCATAACTGATTGTGTGTGACTCCAATTGGTATGAGGCCAATTGGAGGTGAAAATAGACCCAAAATAACCCACTTTCCATGAAGAAACCATGCCCAAATTCTGTCCAAATCTTGACCTAAACACTACCCAAATCTAGATGACCCTGCACAAAACCCAGAAAATGACCAAATGAACAGTACATATTCATTTGGTCATAACTCCCTCTATACTAGTCCAAATGACCTGAATTTGATACCATTGGAAAGCTTAGATATAGGGCTATAATTGTTATGAAGACCACCGAACTCAAAAATTCCAAAAATTAAATCAAATTGTTGGCCCAATTTGCGTTACAAAACTGCCCAGAATTAAGTTGCAAAGAAACTGCTGGACATAAACTCACCGGACCAGTTTTGGCAAAATGGCCATAACTTGGTCTACAAGAACTCAAATGTAATGAAACTAGTGGAAAAATGTCCATAAGACACAGACCTACAAAATTGGTATTTTGACTAAAACCTAGAAATCAAGAGAACTAGGTCAAATAGTTAGAACAATTCACTACATCAAAACCTGCAATCTGACTAAACTTCACTTGACCCTAGAATAGTCTATTAGTCATAACTCCCACTAGAAAAATCCAATTGGGAAGAGCCATACCTTTCTAGAAACTTGAGAGACAACTTTATTTTAGAGACCTTCCTCAAATTATTCCTGTAAGATCCTCAAAAAGTGACTTGAATTCACTGACCTGAACTGAACACTTGTTGGCACAGGGTATATGAGTCTAGGTCAGTTAATTGGCCATAAATAACTCCACAAAACTTGAAAAATTGTGATTAAAAATTCTAAGTGACCATAATACATACAAAAACAGTTTCTATCAAGATCACCATGCCTAAAAGTGACTACAACCTCTTCCATTAATTAGGTAAACTCTAAGTCCAAAAGCCGCCTAGTTAAGAAACCAGAATCTAGAAATGAGTCAGTTATGGTTACCCGACCATAACTTGAGTTCTAAAAATCAAATTGACATGATTCAAAAGGGAAAATAAAGATAAGACATAGAGGAATAACTTCTATGAAGGAAGTGTGGCCAAACAGTGGCTACAAACTGATTATAAGGATAAGCAAAAGTAAGACACAAAAACTAAAACCAAAGAAGGGTCCATGAGATAAATTGTCTTATGGTAGGGAATTTAACCCTAATAAGCTATTAAACACTAAACCACATGAAAGAGGTATGTGGGACCTATTTTTCCACTATAAAGTGATATCAACATTCAAATAAATAAGTAATAATATGTAATTGCCCTTAGTATACCTAGACTTATTTATTTAGTTTGGATCGATTGGTATACAAATTAGGGACTACAGATAGCAGTACTGCCTACAGAGAAAATCATGAACTGACAATATATGTCTGGTATGATTATTCTATAGGCTATATGCCTACTTACTGGCCACTGTGCCAAACTTTATTTCTGGCTTTACAAGCCTGACAGCTGGTCTTGTGCCTGATAGATGTATATAGGATAGACATATGGTTGTCTAACCTGTATGCTCCTGTGCATCCAGCTTTTATAGTCTATTATAGGTTTCTTGAGCACTGATAATAATTAATTAAGACTGAATATACAATAAGTAAATAGAAAAGATCCTGATAATTTAAATTGTTTCTAAAGTGAAATGAAAATGTAAAATACCTAGAAATTATGAAATTTGCCATATATAGAATTATTATTTAAATTGTTTAGTTATTGTTATTATAAGTTATGCACTACTAAGCATTATTCTTAGCGCGTTGATATTCCTTCACGTAGGTACTGGAAATCAGCAGCCGCTGCAGTAGTGTTTGGATAGAACTCCGACTAGATTTACCACCATCTAGAGTCACCTCACCAGTCTTTTGTATTTTGGTAGGGTCAATGTATAGGCTAGTATTTTGGCTCATTATGTCTAATCATGATGTAATTACTAGTTTATGATGTATTTCATTTTGGACTTATAATTAAACTTTGAGATTGTAATGAAAACTTGTAGTTTATTATCTATGAATTTCTATATGAATGCAATAGATGATACTTCATTTTGAGATCTCATAAATAGTTGTGAATGATATGATAAAAGAGAATATGATATAGAAATGTATGAAATGAATATGAATATGTTAACAGGTGATTAGTGGAACCCGCCAGATGCTAATAAAACAGAGAAAGCTCTGTCTGGGTTTCGACATAAATAAGTTATATATAAAAAAATTTCTACACATGGTTTACATGCTTTTAAATGATATTAAAAAGTTACAATGGACATGTTAAGACAAGATAGGGTGCTCCGGAATTGAATGTGGCATTTCTTGCTCAATTATACAATAGACGGGTAAGGGGTGTCACATTTAGTGGTATCAGAGCAAAGGTTTAGGCCGTCCTAGACCAAGATAGTTAGAAATAGATAGAGTGCATCATATGCATGGGCCTTTAAACAGAGTCGAGGTGACATTAATGTAGATCTATTCTTTGTCTGTTTTATAGGATCAATGGCATCTAATTCTTTAGAGCACAGACCTCCAAGACTGATAGAGGAGGAGGTAGAGAGTCATACACCCGCACCTACTCCTAGTAGGGAACGAAGCAGTAGAGCAGAGTCATCCCATGGTACTGCAGGGAGAGCACAGCAGGCCTTCATGGAATAGATGACTCAGCTGCTCCGTCAAGTCACCGGAGCCATCCCACAGCCACAGCCACCTCCACCTCCACTGCCACAGCCACCACCACCACCACCACCACCACCTGTACAGCCACCATCGCCCCCATAGCCATAACCTGTGCACAGATCCCCACTAGAGAAACTGCGAAAGTATGGGGCAGTTAACTTCAGGGGTAAGAAGGAGGATGATCCAGCCGCAGTAGTGTATTGGCTGGAGAGGACAGAGAGGGTATTGCAGCAGTTGCACTGCAGCCCAGAGCAGCAATTGGAGTGTGCTCTATCACTGCTAAGGAGGATGCTTATAGATGGTGGGTGACAGTATCGAGAGTGGTACAGCCTGCACAAATTACTTGGGAGTTCTTTCTGGTTGAATTCAGAAAGAAATACATCAGTCATGTGTACTTGGAGGCCAGAAGGAGAGAATTTTTAGCACTGAGATAAAGGCAGCTTACAGTCTCCGAATATGAGTGGGAATTCGTGAGACTTAGCGGATATGCATTGGAGTTGATGCCCATAGAAACTGATAAGTGCAAAAGGTTTGAGGACTGACTGAATGACAACATCAGGCTGATAGTGACATCTCACCACTTCACTGATTTCTCTCTGTTAGTAGCATCAGCTTTGGATGTGGAAAGGGTCAGAAATGAAGAGCAGTCCAGAAAGGACAGGCAACGTAAAAGGGGTTCTAGATCTGGGCAGTCCGGTTTAACAGACGAGGGTTGTAAGAGGCCCAAGGAGTCTCAGGGTCAGACTCAGGTTGAGGCAAGAAGCAAAAATCCCGATTTGCCCCGAGGAGAGGAGGAGGACAGTCTGGTGCATCTGTGGGTAGTTCTCCGGGCATAGTTACAGGGGGATCAGCCCCACCACCAGCTTATACACATTGTGGCAGGCCCCATAGAGGAGAGTGCTGATTGTTGACTAGTGGATGTTTCAGTTGTGGGTCTACGGATCACTTCCTGAAGGATTGTCCACAGAGGAATGCTAGTGTTCCCACTGCTCCACCTCAGATGGAGAGGTCTGCCCCAGCAGCATAGAAGGGTAGAAGACCTGCGAGGCCTGATATAGCTGGTACATCACAGAGGCCTACTACAGAGATAGTTCAGAGGTAGGAAACTAGGGTAGCACTTGTGCTTATGCTATGAGAGCTCGAGATGAGCCAGAGCCAGCTGATGTTATTAGAGGTACATTTTCTCTTCATGACCTGTTAGTATGTGCATTGATTGATCTGGGTTCCACATATTCATATGTGTGTATCACACCACCAGTTGATAGAGGGATATAGATAGAGGAGTTAGAGGAGGACATACAAGTCACAAACCCTTTAGGCCATAGTGTCATGGTGAAAAAGGTCTATAAGGGTGGTCCTCTGAGGATACAGGGTTATGAGTTTCCAGCTGACTTGATTGAGCTATCATTCTATGAGTTTGATGTGATATTGAGAATGGATCGGTTATCACATCATCAAGCGATGGTAGATTGTCGGCTAAAGAGGATGTCATTACAGACAGCAGATGGGGATGAGATTACAGTTGTGGGTGAAGGAACGGGTTGTCTTTCTATTATCATATTAGCCACAGTAGCCAGAAGAATGATAAGAAAGGGCTGTGAGGCTTTCTTAGCACATGTGGTTGACATTAGGAAGACTAGCCCAAGCATACAGGAGATCCCCACAGTATGTGAATTTTTGGATGTGTTTCCGAAAAAGTTGCCGAGTTTGCCACCTGATAAAGAAATGGAGTTTGCCATAGAGGTTATACTGGGTACTGCACCAATCTCCATTGCTCCATATAGGATGGCACCCACTGAACTAAGAGAGTTGAAAGTTCAGTTACAGGAGCTACTAGACAAGGGCTTTACATGCCCTAGTGTGTCACCCTGGGGAGCTCCAGTGCTATTTGTGAAGAAGAAGGATGGCACCCTTCAACTATGTATAGACTACTGGCAGCTGAATAAGGTGACTGTGAAAAACAAATACCCTTTACCTAGGGTAGGTGACCTGTTTGATCAGTTGAGAGGAGCTGGAGTATTCTCCAAGATAGATCTCAGATCAGGCTATCACCAATTGAGAGTGAAGGAGACAAATGTTCCTAAAACTGCTTTCAGAACCCGATATGGACACTATGAGTTTCTAGTGATGCCATTTGGGTTGACAAATGCACCAACAGCTTTTATGGACCTAATGAACCGCATCTTTCATCCCTACTTGGATCAGTTTGTTGTGTCTTTATAGATGATATTCTGGTGTATTCTAGGAACCGGGAAGAGCATGATGAACACCTGAGAGTAGTACTATAGACACTGCGGGAAAAGTAATCATATGCTAAGTTGTCCAAGTGTGACTTCTAGTTGGATGAGATATCCTTCCTTGGACACATTGTGTCAGCAGATGGGATCAGGGTAGATCCAAAGAAGATTGAAGCAAGAATTGAATGGAAGCCTC
Source organism: Hevea brasiliensis (assembly GCF_030052815.1). Taxonomy (NCBI): domain Eukaryota; kingdom Viridiplantae; phylum Streptophyta; class Magnoliopsida; order Malpighiales; family Euphorbiaceae; genus Hevea; species Hevea brasiliensis. Next base: position 2,575,236 of record NW_026614695.1, on the reverse strand, counting down.
CCAGAAATGTAACAGAGGTCAGCAGCTTTTTAGGGTTAGTTGGATACTACAAGAGATTTGTGAAGGGATTTTCCCTTATAGCAGCCCCACTGACTAAGTCACTGCATAAGAATGCAAAGTTTGACTGGAATGATAAAATGTCAAACCAGCTTTGAGAAGCTGAAGGCTATGCTTATAGAAGCTCCAGTGTTAACACAGCCAAAGTCAAAGAAAGACTATGTGATCTACAGTGATGCCTCTCACAATGGGCTTAGGTGTGTTCTAATGCAGGAAGGGAAAGTAGTTGCCTATGCTTCCAGACAGCTAAGGCCACATCAAAAGAACTACCTAACTCATGATCTAGAACTGGAGGCAATAATATTCGCATTGAAGATAGGGAGGCATTACCTATATGATGAGAAATGCTACATCTATACGGATCACAAGAGTCTGAAATATTTGCCAACCCAAAAGGAACTCAATTTGAGACAGAGGAGATGGATTGAATTCCTTAAAGATTATGACTGTGTGATCAACTACCACCCTGGGAAGGCAAATATAGTGGCTGACGCACTGAGCAGGAAGTCCATGATGGCTTTGAGAGCATTGAATGCTCGGTTGTCTTTAGCATAGGATGGGGAAATTTTGGCTGAGTTGCTTGTTGATACACTTGAATTGTATAGATGTTTTTAAGCACATTTGTATACTATCTCATAGCATTTAGGCAAGTATTTTCATGCGTAGTAGTTGATTTCATTAGTTTTTTGTAATTTTTATTAACAAGCCCTTAATTCCATGTTTTCTGCATCGTTTCAGGTGTTTTGGTAAAGCCCCACATTATAAGAGTGCAAAAGGAAGCTTGGAGAGGTCAAGAGGCTGAGTATTGCTGCTAATACTAAGTACATGGGTCTTGTAAGCCAAGCCTCAGACCCATGTAACTTTCTGCCAGAAGAAAGCTAGATAGCCAATGGAGAAATAAAAGTACACGGGTCGTGTAGTTAGACCCGTGTAATCTACAGGGATCCATGTAAGTCTCTGCTGGGCGCAAACTTGAAGAACCTTGGGGGAACAATAGTACACGACTCGTGTAACCAGGCCTATGTAGTTGGTGCAGACCCGTGTAACTCTCTGTGCCAATGCAAGACTCCGCAGTTCCACTCCAGCAAGTTACACGGGCTTGGGTCGTGTAGTGACACACGGGCCGTGTACTATGTGGTAGCCAGTTTTATAACTCGAATTCCTGCTCTTGTTTTCTGATTCAAATGAGACTCCTAAAGCCTTTTGGACTCAAAATGACCTAACCCTAGAGCAACCATTATAAATAGAAAAGAAAACATCAGAAAAAGGGGGGCTCTCTCTCTTTTATCTTTCGACAGCTTTTTTAGGAGTTTTAGAGAAACTCACATTCTGCACTCTCTCTAGCCGTCTTGAGGAGAAAAATATCAGTATCAAAGGATGTTCTCCAACCGAAGTCCCACATGATCAAAGCTACAAACTCTCTTCGGTTCCTCCATTCCATCTCCTTAAACGGATTTTTATTGTTTTATTTCTTCTATATGATTTCTTTTTATTGTCTTTACCCTTTTATCATGATGTTTGCTAAACTCATGAGTGAGTAGTTTTATATTCTAGAATTGGGAGAGTAATGCTTGTAATCATTGTTATGGATAAACAATAAATTTTATTTATTGAATTTGAGATTTGTTCCTTGATTTAATTTCTTGTGATCTTAATGGATGCTATGTGTTGGTATCCATTTAGTATTGATTGTTGATATTAATTGAAGGACTGAAAGGTGAAGATTAATATTAGAAAATCAAGATCTTGAACCTAGAAATTCTGACCTAGACGTAGGCTGATACCTTTGTGGAACTTCAAAATTAGTCAAAGATCTTAAGGGATTTTAATTAATCTGATCACCATGAAAGTCAGGTTTAAGTTAATTAGAATACACCCTAGGTACCTTGAGAGAGGACTTAGGATACCTTAGGACTGATTTCCAACAAGGTAAACGATTCTCAAAACTAGTAAATAAATAAGATAACATCCATAACAAAAGATTCAAGTGTGAAATCTTAATTCCAGAATTGTTTCAAATAAATCATTTCGTTTTAAGTTTACCATTCTAGTGTTTAAGGTTAACAAACTTCATTCCCTAAGTATTCGATAGCCTAGACAGTTAAAATTACTGTGTAGATTGGTACTTGTAAATCAAAGTCCTCATGGGAACGATACTCTACTCATCACTTTATTACTTGTTAGTGATCCGTGCACTTGCGGGGTTGTAAAACCAGCGAGATAAGTTTTTGGCGCAGTTGCCAGGGATTTATTATTTTTTTTTTGTAATATCAAGCGATAGGCAATTTAGCTAATTTAGGCAATTATATTTATTATCTAATTTTATTTTACTGGTTGTATTTCTCTTCTTTTCTCTCAGGTGCCTGATCTGGTATATGACCAGAACAAGGCCTAAAGAAGAAATTTTGGACTGTGATCCAGAGATAGACAGAACTCTGAGAGCCATCAGGAGGGAAAGGAAACATCAAGAGCACAGTCAAGGAGATCCTGAAATTCCAACCATGGCCGATAATAATGACAGACCAAGACTCTTGAGAGATTACGGAGCTCCATCTGTCCAAGGATTTCAACCCAGTGTCACTAGACCCACAGTGGAAGCCAACAACTTTGAATTAAAACCAGCATGGCTCCAAATGATTCAACAAATCCAGTTTGCAAGTTCACCAACAGAAGACCCACACTATCACCTCCAGTGCTTTCTTACCCTATGTGACACATTCAAGATGAATGGAGTGTCTGATCAAGCAATAAGACTCAGAGCACCATGGCATGGGAAAGTAATCACTCTATGACGCATGGGAAAGATATAAGGACTAGCAAAGGGAATGTCCACACCATGGCATAGAAGATTGTTTATTAGTGCAAAATTTCTATAATAGATTACTACCCTCTACAAGGAGCACAATTGATTTAGCTGTAGAGGGTGATCTAATGGAGAAAATAGTGACACAAGCACTTGAACTTCTAGAAAGGGTTGCATACCATAATTGTGAGTGGTCAAATAAAAGAGAAAATGCAAGGAAAACTACAGGGGTCTTGGAAGTAGACTCCCTAAGCATGATAAATGCTCAATTTGATTAGCTCACAAATAGACTTGAAAGAATGCAAGCCAACGCAGTTGGTACAAACAGTCAACATGAGGACAGCTATGGAGGAGGATACATGAGTTCAGAATACAGCAATTTCAATGAACCCTCCATAGAACAGATGAACTATGTGAATAATGGAGGAATCTTCAACCAGAAGCAGCCCAACAATCCATATTCAAATACTTACAACCCTGGATGGAGGAACCACCAAAATTTCTCATGGTCCAATCAGCAGAACTAGCCAATAAACAAGCAACAAGGGTATAAACCACCAGCGCCCCCTAGATTTCAGTACAGAGGTCAAAACTTTGCACAGCCATCACTATCTCTCCAACCTCAACAACCTGAACTGAAAATGACCATGGAAACCATGATGGAAGGATTCCTAGCAGCTTAACAACAACAAAATGAATTGATTAAACAGCTGACTTCTAGAGTGGACCAACTTACTACTTATAACAAGATGCTAGAGAATCAAATCACTCAACAAGCAAGTTCTTCAAGTAAGGCTACTGGCAAACTACCTAGCCAACCAGAAATGAACCCAAGGGAGCATTTTAAGGCATTTACACTGAGAAGTGGGAGAGCTCTAGTACAACTAGAGGTAGAACCAACAAAGGAAACCATAGAAAAATCTAAAGGCCAAGCAGAGAAAAGGGGGGAAGAAGCTAAGAAAGATCAGAAAAAGGAAACAAGGAAGACAAAGAAATTACCGGAGCCATACCAGCCTCCCCTACCTTTTCCTCAAAGATTTCAGAAAGCCAAATTGAACAAGTAGTTTGGGAAGTTTTTGGAGGTTTTATAGAAACTTTAGATCAACATCCCCTTCACAGAATCACTGTCTCAGATGCCATCCTATGCCAAATTTCTTAAGAAAATTCTGTCAAAGAAAAGAAAGCTAGAAGACTATGGAACAGTAGCTCTAATAGAAGAATGCAGTGTCATACTGTAAAACAAACTGCCTCCAAATTTGAAAGATCCAGGAAGCTTCTCCATACCCTACCTCATTGGTAATAAGAAAATAGACAAGGCCCTCTGCAATCTTGGGGCAAGCGTCAGTCTAATGCCTCTATCAATACGCAAAAAGCTGGAGATCGGATAACTTAAGCCCACAACAATCTCATTGCAATTGGCTGATCGATCTGTTAAATATCTTGTGAGAATACTTGAAAACATTCCTATCAAAGTGGGTAAATTCTTCATTCCAGTGGACTTTATTATCCTTGAGATGGAAGAAGATGTTCAAATTCCTATCATCTTGGGAAGACCATTCTAGGCAACCGCCGGAGCCATCATAGACATCAAAAATTGGCGACTAACCCTTAAGGTAGGAGACGAAGAAGTGGAGTTCAACTTGTTCAACACAATGAAACACAAATTTGAACCTGATGAATGCTTCAAAGTTGACGCAATTGACGAACAAGTTCAAAAGGAATTTCATAAGACACATCTTAAAGATCCTCTTGAAGCATGTATTGTGCCTGACCATACAAAGGATGGTGAAAATACGAAATAGCGACTGTACTGTGATTAGCAGCTCATCCACCGCTACCCTTATCTAAGGCTGCTTAGATGGAGAAGTTGAAGGAGGAACAAACCAAAGGTAAGCTCCAAGAAAACGCCAAACAGGTAGAGCTTAAACCTCTCCCCTCCTTGATAAGGTACTCATTTCTGGACTCAAATTCTAAATATCCTATTATAATCAATGCTAGCCTGTCTAAGTTAGAAGAGGAAAAATTGTTAAGAGAACTTAGGATCCATAGCAAAGCCATAGGGTATAAAATAGAAGACCTGAAGGGAATCAACCCTTTGATTTGCATGCATAGGATACCCATGGAAGAAAACAGTAAACCCACGATCGAACACCAAAGAAGACTTAACCCAAACATGAAAGAAGTAGTCAAGAAAGAAATTTTAAAACTATTAGATGTATGTATCATATATGTAACATCCTCCCGGTAGCAACTCCGTACATTCTACTGTTCCGGTGACCGGTGTCGGTCCGGATAGCTAGAACGTCCGGAAAAATATTTAAACTAAAGTCAAGAACCATAATTAACTCAAATATTAATGAGAAAAATTTAGTAAAAATTTTAGAAATAAAATACAGTTAAGTCAAAAGAGCCGGTGCCCAAGCGATGGGTAACCAGAGGTAAGTTGCGGTTCTCGCAACGAGGAGCCCTAGACCCGGGGAAAAAATTATAAAATAATTTTTGGGACTCCAGAGAAGAGTTATTGAGGTTTCCATGGCATTAGAATGCCAAGAAAATACCTAGAAAAATTTTTCAATCGGTACAGCCAATTTTGACCCGTTAAGCCAAACGGAGGGCATTTTGGTCATTTCGCCTTCAGAGGTGATTTTTGGCCGACTTGTCCAGTTAAGTAAATAATTAATATGACATAAAATATGAAGAAATATTGCTAAAAATTAAATTGAAATGTGGTAGAAAAGAAAAGCAAAGAAAAATCAAAATAATGCAAATAATGACATCACATGATGTCACTCACTTAATCCCAACCAATCACAAGTTAATAAGCATTCTTAAAACACTTAAAAGAGTCAAAATGGACCAAAATAAATCTGCTCTTCTTCTTCTTCCTCCAATACGTGACTCTCTTCTCCATAGCCTCCATAGAAGTTTCTTTCATCACTTTCATTTTTCCCATGAATTTCCACTACTAAACCCTAAGTCACCTTCATCAAAACTTGTCCATACCTCTTGGGGAAGCTTTTGGCAGCCTAGAAAAGGAAGGAAAGTGAAGTTTTAGCTTGAAGAAATCTACCCTACAAGAGGTTAAAGTGAGGTTAGTGCTATCCTTTCACTCTCACTCCTTTAATCCTTGTTAAAGCATCATTTTAAGTTAAGAAATTGTAAGAGTTTGAAGTAAGTTATATGTGTTAGGGCATCTTTAATTTTTGGCAGCCCTAAGGAAGGATGAGGTTGATTGTTTTAATGAATTTAGAATGGATAGAAATGATGTTTAAGGTATGAATATGCATGGATGTTGAATTAGTGTGCTAATTGAGGTTTATGGATAATTTAAATTGGACATTAGGGTTTTGAGAAGTGAAACTTGGATTTAGCTTATGGAATTGTGAAAGAACATTATAAGGGTCAATTAGTGACCATTTTAGGTATGTTGACCATGAATTGGACTGAAAAATAGTATAGCCAAGTGAATGTGTAGGCTGCCTTGTTAGTGCAGCAGAGGGACTGAAAATTCAGTCCACTTGCACAGCCATAACTTTGGCTGTGTAGGTCCAATTGATTTTTGGCCAATTGGAGATGAAACTAGGCTTATAATGACACATTTTTGCTGAAGAAACCATGCCCAAAAGACCAAAGCAAGAGGACCAAAACTTGGCCCCAATCCGGATCCCTTGCAACAGCACCTGCAGAAATGACCAAATGAACAGTAACTGTTCATTTGGCCATAACTCACTGTGAATTTGGTCAATTGACCTGAAATTTTTACAGAAACAAGTTAAGACATAGAAAAACAACTTTCATGAAGAAACCTACCCCAAATTATGACCAGAACCTAACCCAAATGGCAGTCACAGTTACTGTTCAAACCTGCAACTCTGCAGATTTTCATTTGAGCAGTAATGTTTGGATGGCTATAACTCTCTCTAGAAAACTCGGATTTAGGCGATTCTTGAACCGATGGAAACCTAAGGCATAGTAGAACATTTCATATGAAGAAAGTTAGACCAAATTATGAACTTAACTTGATCAAATTACTGACCAAATTTGGACCAAAATCTGTCAAAACCCAAAAGTGCAGTATAAACAGTATCCGTGAACAGTAAACTTGTTTTGGCCATAACTTGAGCTACAAAACTCCGATTGAGGTGATCCAAAAATGAGAATACACTTAAGACAATAAGGAACATATTCTATGAAGGAAGTTTTGTCAAATTCCAACAGTAGACTGACCAATGGAACAGTGCAACCTCGGAGCACCAAAACCGAAAATTGGCAATTTTGCCAAAATGACCTAATCTTTGAGAAAGTGACCAAAACCAACAAGTTTTAAATACAAAATGTAGTATGTTTGAAGTGCCAAAGTCAATGTACATATTTTCTATGCAAAAGTCAACATTTTAGTTGACTAATGAAGTGAATAGTGACATGAAAACTTGAAATAAGCTTGGAAATGGATTTGGTAATTGATTCCAACAAGTTTTAAATGCAAAATGTGGTATATCGGGAGTGTTAAAACCAATGTACCTATTGTCTATACAAAAGTCAACATTTTTGTTGACCAATGAGGTGAATAGTGACACCAAAACTTGAAATTCAAAATTTGAAATTAGAAATGCATCTAGGGGACTTTAAATTGCAATTGGCAATTTATACTAGCAAATGTAAAATTCAAAATGTGGGATCTTGGTGTAATTAGAATTAACATATCCCTTAAGTATGAAAAAGTCAACATTTTGGTTGACTAGTAAGGTGAATAGTAATCAAAATGAGTAACAAACTAAGATGAAGACCTAGAACCAATTCTAAGCTTAAATGCTTAGAATTGTATGACAAATGTGGGCTATGCATCCTAGTCAAAATTGTCAAAAAGAAATTAAGGCCATAAATTTGAAATCCATGAAATATTCATGGATTACTTGAAACATGAAAAAAATAAGTCACCTAATTGATGTGAATAGATAGTTAGGGCTTATATGCCCATCACAAATGGAATTCATAAAATATTAGTAACTCAACTTGAAATATAAAATTTGTAATTACATAAGTAGATTCTTGAATGTATAAATGAGAAAGGAAAAATGTTTTGAATACAATGGTACATGTGAACCATTGTTTAGAATTGTGATCAATATGAATAACATAATGAATGGATAAATAAACCATATTAATGTATGAATGAGACATTAGTTCTCATTATTGTAAAGAGGAGAAGTATTTTGAGTACAATGGTATAAAAGAATAATTGATGTGAATTGTGATCATATAAATGATCAAATGAATGTATGAATTATGATTGAAATTTATCATGAAATAATGAAAGTCATAAAGCATAATATATTAATAATTTTAAAGTATCAAATGCCCTAGTATACCTAACAAGATTGGTTTGGATAGTTTGGCATGCCAATAGGGTATTGTTTTAGCAGTACTGCGAAAGGCTTTATGCCTGTATTCATGGCTTTATGCCCGTATTCATGGCTTTTATGCCCGTATTCATGTCATTTATGCAAATTATGTGATATAATGGCTTTTTAGCCATCGATCGCATACGTGGTTGGCGTTACTGCGTCCCATGGTATGATGGCCCGAGGCACGCGGTGTCGGTGCCAACGACCGTTATCGATCGATCGTCTAGTATAGGTTACTTGGGCAGTCAATTAAAGTATTATTCAATTCAAGCAGCTAAGTTAAGTTAAGTATAATGAAAATCCAGTAAAATTAAATTAAGTATTGAATGAATAAGCAAAAGAGATTAGCAAAAGAAAAATAACAAAAATATAAATTGCGAGCAAATGCGGACTTGAAATACAATACGGATAGAATAAATTATATACCGCTAGTATTCTGAAAAGTTATAAACTAAGCACTTCCAAAGAGGAACAAACTAGTATATAAGATCGTTGATACTAGAAATACCATACCAAATTAAATTGATTCTTGAGTATCTGAATTATCATTTATTTCTTTCTTTACTTGTATATATATTATTTCTGGTTATATTATTGCACCACTAAGCAGAAATGCTTAGCGCGATGGAATTGCTTCCTCGCGCAGTCTTCAAGGTAAAACCAGATGGTATCGATTGAGATTTTTGGAGTCCAGATCTGCAGAAGTGTCAGAAGAGTTCAAGATTGTCACCTACTCAACAATGCATGTAGATAGGGCTCATTTTATACATGTTATGTATATTGTTCATTCCTAGCACATTGTAAATTATTTATATATCTTGTACAAAATAAACTCATGTAATTAACCTATGAATTATGGGAGCTACTCAAAGTAAGTATTTTAGTATGTGAATTGAATTTAACTTATAAAGAGATTATAATTGTGACTATTGAGTTATTGACAATCTAATGAGATTTCGAGAAATCTGAATCATATTGAGATACATTATGTTTGAAAATTTTTGAGACTATTAAGTTTGAGAAATTGAGTATATATTGAAATTGTCTTTGGCAGGTTCAGAAGAACTGTTAGTCCAAATTACAGCCGACACTTTGTCGGATTATCGTTAAAATTTTTGAAATTTCCAATTTAGTTAGATTTTGACACTTAGTAAAAATAGCCTAAATCTTCAATAAAGTTTTTGAATAAATAAATCAAGAACTGTAATGAAATCAGATAAAATAGAGTGCTCCGGCACACTGAGTGGCATAACTTGCTCGGCTACACTGTAGTCAGGTGAGGGGTGTCACAATATACCCAATTTCTGATAGTAAATGGGTTAGTCCAGTACATATAGTTCCTAAGAAAGGTGGGACAATTGTTATCCAAAATGCAAACAACAAACTAATCCCTACTAGAGTCGTCACTGGTTGGCGAATGTGTATAGATTATAGGAAATTGAACAATGCTACCAGAAAAGACCATTTCCCTCTCCCCTTCATCGACCAAATGTTAGAAAGGTTAGCGAAACACTCTTATTTCTGTTATCTAGATGGGTATTCGGGATTCTTTCAAATTCCTATTCACCCAGAAGACCAAGAAAAGACAACATTCACTTGTCCCTATGGAACATTTGCATATAGGAGAATGCCTTTTGGTCTTTGTAATGCCCCTGCTACCTTTCAAAGATGCATGATGGCTATCTTTTCTGATTATATTGAAGATATCATGGAAGTTTTTATGGATGATTTTTCTGTCTATGGAACTACTTTTGATGATTGCCTAGCTAATTTATCTAAGGTGTTGCAAAGATGTGAAGAATCAAACCTGGTCCTAAATTGGGAAAAATGCCACTTCATGGTAAGGGAAGGCATAGTTCTGGGACATTTGATATCAGAAAGAGGAATTGAAGTTGATAAGGCAAAAATTGAGATCATTGAAAACATGCCACCCCCAACATCAGTCAAGGGAGTGCGAAGCTTTTTGGGACATGCAGGATTCTATAGAAGATTCATCAAGGACTTTTCCAAAATAGCTAAGCCACTTACCAACTTGTTAAGTCAAGATGTTCCCTTTGATTTTGATGAAAATTGCCTTGTCTCCTTTAACAGGATCAAAGAGGCCCTGATATCAGCACCAATAATGCAGCCACCAAATTGGGAGCTACCATTCGAGGTGATGTGCGACACGAGTGACTTTGCAGTTGGAGCAGTGCTCGGGCAAAGAAAAGATAAAAAGCTCCATGCTATTTATTATGCTAGCAAGACACTCGATGATGTGCAAATCAATTATGCCACCATAAAGAAGGAGTTCCTAGCAGTGGTGTTTGCAATGGACAAGTTCAGATCTTACCTCATTGGGTCAAAAGTCATTGTATTCACAGATCATGCTGTAATCTGGTACCTTTTGAACAAGAAGGAAGTAAAACCAAGGCTGATTCGATGGATTCTATTCCTGCAAGAATTTGACCTTGAAATCAAGGACAAAAAAGGATCCGAAAATGTAGTAGCTGACCATCTTTCCAGACTAAAATTGGAATATACAGAGGACTTTGAAGATTTGCCAATTGATGATTCATTTCCTGATGAGCAATTACTTGCATTCTCCAAGGCTCCCTGGTACGCTGACTTTGTTAATTTTCTTGTATGCAGGGTACTGCCTCCAAACATGACTTATCAGCAAAGGATGAAATTCCTACATGATGTGAGATATTATATATGGGAGGAACCTCTACTGTACAAGAGATGTAATGATGGGCTGATAAGAAGATGCATACCAGAGGAAGATATGAAAAGTATCATTCATCATTACCATTCATCACTATATGGAGGACACTTCGGCACCTCAAAAACCACAACCAAGATTTTGCAAGCATGGTTTTACTGGCCACATTTGTTTAAGGATGTAATATCCTTTGTGCTAGGTTGTGATCAATGCCAATGAACAGGTAACAGTTCAAGAAGGAATGAAATGCCACTACATGGTATACTTGAGATAGAATTGTTTGATGTATGGGGAATAGACTTCATGGGCCCATTTTCCTCTTCCCGTGGAAACAAGTATATTCTGGTTGGAGTTGATTATGTGTCAAAATGGGTAGAAGCAATTGCGACACCAACCAATGATGCTAGAGTGGTCACAAGGTTCCTTAAGAAGAACATCTTCAAAAGATTTAGCACATCACGAGCAATAATTAATGATGGAGGAAGTCATTTCTGCAACCAGTAATTTGAAACACTACTGAAAAAGTATGGAGTGACTCACAAAGGTGGCCACACCTTATCATCCTCAAACCAGCGTCAAGTAGAAATCTCAAACAGGGAACTGAAGCAGATTCTGGAGAAAACTATAAACAGATCTAGGAAGGACTGGTGCATGAAGTTAGATGATGCAGTATGGGCATACTGCACTACATATAAAACCCCAATTGGCACAATACCCTTTTGACTGGTTTATGGAAAATCATGCCATCTCCCTGTTGAACTTGAGCATAAAGCTTACTGGGCAATTCAGATCCTAAACTTTGACCTTAAAGCTACTGGTGAGAAAAGACTCCTACAACTGAATGAGTTGGAAGAAATCCGACAGGATGCGTATGAAAATGCCAAAATTTTCAAGGATAAAACTAAAAGATGGCATGACAGGTGCATAGCAAGGAAAGAAATAAAAGAAGGAGATCTTGCCCTCTTATTCAACTCTAGATTGAAACTCTTTCCAGGGAAGCTAAAATCAAGATGGTCTGGACCTTTTAAGGTCACCCAAGTCTTCCTACATGGAGTAGTAGAAGTGTGGAGCAAAACCTCAGGTGCATTTAAGGTCAATGGGCAGAGACTGAAGCCTTACTTTCAGGGAGAACACATAGAAATGGGAGTCAATTGCACCCTCGACCATCCTACCGACAGACCATAAACAAGCAAAGTCCAGCTAAAGACTATAAACAAGCACTTTTTGGGAGGCATCCCAAAAATTTTTCTGAACTTTTCTTTTTTCTCCTTTTTCATATTGATTTTTGTTTCATACTCGTTAGCATTTCATTTTGTAGGATTTTTTTTGGAAAGGGGAGTAGAGAACAAGAGAGGAAAGGAATCACTAAGTCAAAACCACAAAAGGGAAATTTGGACAAAACCAGGGAAGTAGCTTTATTGCTAAACTTTACATCTATTTCATGTGTTGTGATGATAAAAATTTTTCATTTGACAAAAATTTGGAAAATCAAAAAATTACACGGGTCATGTATTGGTTTACACGGACCGTGTAACTTTCTGGAAGTCCGTAAATTTCCTGCATTTTTAACTTTGAGGGAGATAGAAAGTTACACGGGTCTATAGCCCAATTTACACGGACCGTGTAATGTGTCACACCCTACCCCTCTGTAAGGCATAACATGATCCCGTAGTATACCTAATGAATTACTAACTTTGTCTACTAGTAACCTATTAAATACATTACAAGGGATTTTAAAACTTTTCTTACTTCTTTTTACAGTGGTGAGCACTATTTACAGGTGTTAAAAACCTTTTTGAACTTAAGTGAAAGAACTAACAAATTTGAATTATTAGTAATTTCTATAAAAATTTTGGCGGAGTGCCCTCTGTATTTTGAATAAAACAGTTCTTCAGAAAACCTGTAAAAAGCACTTCAAATATATTTCTCAATCTCAATTCCACAATAACTTTTCAATATTTCCAAAGGCTGAAATAAAAGAAATATAGTACAAATTTTACAAGCCAAAATAACTCATAAGTTATTTTACAACTTCAATGTACAATTTTAATTTATAACTGCTCAAAACCAGGAACAATATATACATACAGTGAACATACATTACAATACAAAATGCAAAATATGGTATACTCAATATACCCGATGATCTCTCAGTGTTGCCCTAGCAGCCTAGTCTGCTGCCTTGTCCGTCTGTCTACCTACGACAGCAATGAAAAGCTATTGCTGAGACAATGTCTCAGTGGTGCACAATAAAAAATTTGCAATACAATGCATAAATCATTCGTTCCCAAAACACAATTTAAATGCTGCACAATTACATTTCATAAATTATCAAAGCTCATTATAGAAAAATTTTGGGTCAAATAATTTAATAAACATAGTGTTGCCAATTCATACACAACTTAAGCCATGACATCAAATTTCCGATCAATGCCGCATTGTACACCACGACAAAGCAATCTACAATCCCACTAATCGAAATCAATGAGGGAGGTGGCTAGCTAGCTAATGAGTACTCATCCGATCTATAACCTCAACTGGTAAACCAGAGAGGGAGGAAAAATAACCGATCTCACCCCATAAATGGAGGAGGAATAATAAGATACTGTCATGCTAAGTGTGAATCAAAAATCAATTCCAAACGTTTTATTCAAATGATTCATGAGAAATCCAATAAATTTCCAAAGTCATAATTTCATTCACAAGATGGCAACACAATTCATAATTAACTTCAATTTTACATAAATCACACTAAATCAATTTTTCAATGACAAAAGGCTCAAATAAGGTTTATTGTGCACAAACCTCTGATAACTGTCTCTTGGCCTTGACTCAGTGTTTCCTTCCCTTTCCTTGAGTCCTTGGTAACTGAGAAATACAAATTTGAAGTATTTCAATACTCATTTAAACTGTCTCTAACGATAATGCTAGATAATTAATTCACTGAATTATATTATTTGCTTAGTCAACCTAATATGTTGACCCTCGATGCATTCTAGATAAATTGGGTTTTAATGTTACTAATATGTCACATTCAATAGTCTTTTAGGGTTGGTACATGTTACCAAATTTATTTCCATGTATTTTGTGTTTTATTGCAATTTGCTGGATTCCGGGATACTAGTTTGACCTAGCCGGACGACCTAGTTTCCTCGATTTTTGGGTTTTGGTCGAAACTACAAACTTGTAGATCTATGTCTTATTGCACGCGGGGCAAAATTTCAGGTTATTCTGAGTTTACTAGACCAAGTTATGGTCATTTTACTATTGCTGGTCAAAATGCATCAAAATTGGTCACTTTAGGTCATTTTAGGTCATTTTAGGTTCGGCCAATTTTTGGACCCGAACTTGTGCAAGCTTTTTGACTTACCTATGGTCATTTCTGGGCTCTAGTGTCTTCATAAGACTTGTAGATATAGGTCTTAACTATTCATGGTAAAACTTTCAGGTAAATTGGACCTGTTTTGAGTGAGTTATGGCTGAAACACTAACTACTGCCCAAATGGTCAATTTTCATGCCTTAATTGCACTAATCCGGATTTGGTCATTTTTCAAGTTACCTTACAAGCAGAATTTTGGTAAGCTTCCTTCATGAAAGTTGGCACTTTTTGTGCCTAGTTTCACCTCCAATTGGTATCATACCAATTGGAGCCACACACTTAAGGTTCTAGGCCCATAACATAAACTGCCCTATTGCATTTTATTCATTACTCATCAAAGGACACTTTTAACACTTACCAAACTATACATTCATGCCAATTCTGGTTTGTACCATAACCTAAACACATTTCACAACATATTGTTGGTCATTTTGGCAGCTTATAATCACACTCAATATGCACCATATAGTACAGAATTTTTCAAGCTCAAATTACAACAATTCAATCACCTAACCTAGCTCATTTACATGTCCAACCTCACACCATCATACATACACACAAGCTGCCATAACAAGTACCACAATTCAACATTAATATTCCATAAACCAAACATGAAATAACATTTTTATGGTTCACCATTCAAGCTGCCGATTCATACACCTCTCTCCATTAATGTCCAAGCTTCCAAATTCAAGTATACATTCACAATATACTTAGTATACATCACCCAATTTATTCCTACACATATAAACACATAATCAACCCTTTAATCTACCATTTACAAGCAATAATAAACTGTCCTTAAGGAGTTTTCATGGCTGCCAAAAATACACCTCTCCCTTTAAACATCAAACCTCAAAAATCTCTCCATAATTCAAGTACCCATAACATTCTTACTAACTTTAATGAAGCAATAACCAAAAATACAAACTTACCACTTTGGAAACTCTTCAAAACCTCTCCAAAACTTGATCTTCTTGTTGCCTATCTACTGCCCAAGGTGTATGGACAATCTTTAATGAAGGAAAGTGCCAAGAAAGGAGCTTGAATCTCACAAGTATGGAGCTCCAAGGTGGACGACAATGGTGGTTTCCCTTGAGAGCATTTCAGCTGGTTCTTTGGCAAGGTGAGGAAGAAGATGAAATCTATCCAAATGGTGAGTTAGTGGTCCACTTTGATGGGCGAGTGGAGCACTAAGCTTAATTTAATATTAGTTTAACCTTAACTTTCCTTATTCCCACATTTAACTCCCCATTTTTGCTATTTACACTAGGTACCACTAATTAAATTTTTCATTATATTTTCCAAGTGTAATATGATGTATTTTTAATGGACATTTAGGTCGAAAGACAACTCGGGGTGTCAAATGACCACAATGCCCCTGTTCCAGTTGCATTCCCGATTTTTCGGTAACACCGACTTTTGTCCGTTTTTCGATTTCTCACTTTTCTTTGTACTAATTAATTAATTTTTCTTTGATAATTCTAATGGTATTTATACTTCAATAGACATTTATTTAAGTCCTAAAAATATTGTCCAGGGTTCTTTGTGGTCCAGGGCTAGTCAACTGTCCACGCCGCGACTTCCCTATGCAATCACCCATCGCTAGGGTTTTCGGCTCGTTTAACTTGGTTACATTTCTTTGCTATTATTTTTCCTTTGTTTTTCTTGTATTTTCTTTTCTTGTATTTTATTATTTTATGTCTCTTCACTCATATCGAAGTGTAGTTCTAGGCATTCTAGCTGTCCGGACAACACTGGTCACAAGAACAGTAGAACGCACTACCGAACTTAGGGGCGATACAATTCTCCCCCCCTTAAAATAAATTTTGTCTCAAAATTTTGCCTGGCATTAGTCTCTGAACAGCTGTGGGTGTTGTCTCCTCATATCCTCTTCACGTTCCCAAGTAGCTTCCAGGCCTGAATGATGGTTCCACAGTACTTTAACCAGGTGTATCTATTTGTTCCTCAGCTGATGAGAGGTCTGGATTTACCTCAATCTCTTCAACTGATAGTACATGAGATGGGTCTGATCTGTACCTCCTTAACATGGACATATGGAAGACACTGTGTATCCTTGCTAACTCTGGAGGTAATGCCAACTGATATGCCAAAGGACCCACTCTTTCCAGAACCTCATATGGTCCGATGAAACGAGGACTCAGTTTCCCCTTTCTGCCAAATCTCATAATCCTCTTCCAAGGAGAAACTTTGAGGAATACCTTATCACCCACTGCATATTCAATATCTCTTCTCTTTAGATCAACATAGGACTTCTGACGGTCTGATGCAGCCTTGAGTCTATCTCTGATCAATCTGATCTTTTCCTCTGTCTGCTGAACAATTTCTGGCCCAATCATCTTCCTTTCACCTACTTCATCCCAACATAGGGGAGTTCTGCACTTTTTGCCATACAAAGCTTCATATGGAGGCATCCCAATGCTTGATTGGTAGTTGTTGTTATAAGCAAACTCAATCAAATGCAAGTGTGTATCCCAACTACCTTCAAACTCAATCACACAAGCCTGTAGCATATCCTTCAATATTTGAATTACCCTTTCAGACTGGCCATCAGTTTGTGGGTGGAATGCTGTGCTGAAGTTCAATCTAGCTCCTAGGGCTCTCTGTAGACTACCCCAGAATCTAGAAGTGAACCTAGGATCTCTGTCAGACACAATTGATACTGGCACTCCATGCAGTTTCACAATCTCATATATGTACAATCTGGCCAATCTTTCCAGGCTATAGTCCATCCGAACTGGCAAAAAGTGAGCAGACTTGGTCAGTTTGTCAACTATAACCCATACTGCATCATGACTATTCTGTGTCCTCGGAAGTCCCATAACAAAATCCATAGTTATTCGTTCCCATTTCCACTATGGTACTGGCAATGGATGTAACAAACTAGCTGGAACTTAATGTTCTGCCTTTACTTGCTGACAAGTTAGGCACTTGGAAAAAAATTCAGCTATATCTCTCTTCATACCCATCCACTAGTAATGCTCTTTCAGCCCTCTATGCATTTTAGTTCCACCAAGTGCATAGCAAAAGGAGACTCATGTGCTTCCTTCATAATGATCTATCTCAATTCAACATCATTAGGAATGCACATTCTGCCCTGATGTAGCAATAAACCATCGTTTCTCACATAAAATTCAAGTTTCTTGCCCTGCTGGACTTCTTTCAGTAGCTTCTAATATTTATCATCACTCTGAGCAGCCATTCTGATCTGATCAATCAACACTGGCTGTATATGCCATGAACTACTGTCTGTCCTTAATCATCAATCTCTAAACTGGCATGCTGTGCTTTCAATTCATATACCGTGGACAAAGGAGAAACTCTGAGACTTGTTATAGTCTTGCAACTTAAGGCGTTAGCCACCACATTTGCTTTCCCTGGCTGATAGTCTATTAAGCAATCATAGTCTTTAATGAGTTCTAACCATCTCCTCTGCCTCAAGTTCAATTCCTTCTGGGTGCCTAAGTACTTCAAGCTCTTGTGATCTGTATAAATGTAGCTTTTCTCCCCATACAAATAGTGTCTCCAGATTTTCAGAGCAAAAACAGTAGCTACTAGCTCCAAATCATGTGTTGGGTAGTTCCTCTCATGCGGTTTCAACTGGCGTGATGCATAAGCAATGACATTCTGATCTTGCATCAGTACACAGCCTAACTCATTGTGAAAAGCATCACTATAAATTGTATACTCTTTACCTGGAGTAGGTAAAGTAAGGACTGGAGCTTCAGTCAAACACCTCTTCAACTCATCAAAACTCTACTCACATTTATCTGTCCACTGAAATTTTACATCTTTCCGAAGCAGTTTGGTCAGTGGAGAAGATAACATAGAAAACCCTTTCAAAAACCGGTGCTAATATCCAGTTAAACCCAGAAAACTGTAAATTTCTATGATATTCCTGGGCGGCTTCCAATTAAGGATAGCTTCTACCTTGCTGGAATCTACCTTGATCCCTTCAGCTGACACAACATGTCCCAAAAAGGAGATTTCTTTCAGCCAAAATTCACATTTCGACAATTTGGCGTATAGCTGTTTCTCCCTTAAAGTCTGTAACACAATTCGCAGATGTCTGTCATGCTCCTCTGCATTCCTCGAATATATTAAAATGTCATCAATAAACACCACCAAAAATTAGTCGAGATATGGTCTGAAGATAATGTTCATCAGATCCATAAAAGCAGCTTGAGCATTTGTTAACACGAATGGCATTACTAGAAACTCATAGTGGCCATACTGAGTTCTGAAAGTAGTTTTTGGAATACTATGCTCTTGCACCTTCAACTGATAATAACCAGATCGCAAATCAATTTTGGAGAATACAGCTGCACCCTTCAACTGATCAAACAAATCATCAATGCGAGGCAATGGATATCTATTCTTTATTGTCACCTTATTCAACTGCCGGTAGTCAATACATAAGCGAAGAGTGCCATCTTTCTTCTTAACAAACAATATTGGCGCTCCCCAGGGTGACACACTAGGGCGGATGAAGCCCTTTTCAAGTAGTTCTTGCAATTGTACTTTCAACTCCTTCAACTCTGCTGGTGCCATTCTGTACGGCGTTATGGAGATTGGATCCACACCAGGCATAACATTAATTTTAAATTGCACCTCTCTTTCTAGAGGTAATCCTAGCAATTCATCAGGAAACACATCTGGAAAGTCATATACTGTAGGGATGTCCCTCAATGCTGGACTCCCCACTTGGGTGTCTACCACATGTGCCAAGTATGCTTCACACCCCTTTTTGATCATTTTTCTCGCTAGTGCAGCTGAAATTATGTTTGATGGCAATAGCTGCCTCTCCCCATGTATTACCACATCACTGTACTGAGGGAGACCAAAAGTGACTGTCTTCAGCTTACAGTCAATCATGGCATGATGCCTAGCTGTAACACCCCCGTTTGCATAGCCTGGTAGATTTCACTGTTCCGGTGACCGGTGTCGGTATGGACAATTAAGGGGATTAGAGCCACACTTAAGACAACTTGAGAAGCCATAAACACAAATAATTAGTAATGTTTAATTAGTTAACTATAAATAAGAAAAATAGAACATAAGAGGTTAAACGAGCCGAGAGTCACAGTGATGAGTGACCTCCTCGAGAACGACTGCGAAGTCATTTTAAACTCAAATTTGGAACCGTAAAAAGTGACGCTGTGGTCCTTAGGACCCTCATGAACACAGTGGAAAAGAGAAAAGCACGAAAAAGAACTATTAAGCCAGTCAAATAATTAGGTCAGGTAGCCAGAAGAAATATTGGATTATTTACAAACCGGGATGAATCGGCGAGGGGCAATTTGGTCAATTGACCCCGAGAGCTGACTCCTGACCTAACTGTCAAATAAAAACGGAGAAAAGAAAATTTCAGAATCGAGAATTAAATTAAAGAACTAATAGAAAAAAATAAATAGAAAAAAAAAGAAGAAAGAAGTTAGAAAAGTCAAAGGTGATGACATCATGAATGATGTCATAAAAGATTAATTAAATTATTTTATTAATTTGGGAATTTTGGTCTTCAAAAGGGATAAGATTAAAGGAAACAAAAAAAAAAAAAAAGTTAGAAAGCCTCCTTCTTCCCAAGTTGCCGCCCCACCCTTATCCATGAGCCCTCCATGGGAACTTCACCATTAAAGCTTGTTTCAAGCTTTTAAACATCCATTTGCTCTTACCTTACCCCAAATTCACCCATAAAAACTTGTTTTAGTTACTTGAAAAGGAGATTGATCATCAAAGAAAGAAGAAAGGAGGAGAGAAAATAGAGAATTCAAATTCAAGTGAGGTAAGCACATCCATTTGTAAATTTGAGATTTAGAATTTGTGTTTATAGCTTGATTTACTTGTAATGTGTTTAAAATGAAAAAAAAAAAAATTTGTGAGGGACCATTACTGAAATTTCGGCCAGCCATGGATGTATGGGAGTTTGATGTATTTTGAATGAATTAAAGGTGTTAGTAAACTTGCATGAGTATGGTAGTAAGATGGAGATGCATAAATGTGATTAATTGTAACAATTAAGTGAGATTAGGGTTAGGAGGCTAGGGTTTGTGAACCAAATTTTGAAGAAATGCTTAAATGATGACTTTGGTCTATTGTGAGATGAAAAATGGTCAATAATGACCAAAAGAGGTGTGGGAATTGTTGGAATGAAAACCAAATTCATAGGTCAAATGGTCATGCTGCTGGCAGCATGACCAAACCAAATTTGAAGGACCAAAATGGAAATTTTACAAGCCCAATTGATATGCCACCAATTGGGGATGAAAATAGATATAAAAGAGCACAATTTTCATTAAGGAACCATGGCAAAAAACTGACTAAAACTTGGTAAACCAATTGACCAAAGTGAAATGAGAGCAGGCTGCCACTGCACCAAACTGACCAAATGAACAGTTTCATTTGGTCATAATTCGAGCTAGACAGGTCAAATTGACCTGAAATTTTACCAGCAATTAGATAAGATATAGATATAAAACTTTCATGAAGAACACCACCCCAAATTATGCCATTAACCCATTCAAATTATTGAGCAAAGTTAAGTTACTGTACCTGCAACTCTGCAGAATTGCCATTGAGCAGTAAAGTTCCAATGGCTATAACTCTCTCTAGAAAACTCCGATTTAGGCGATTCTTGAACCGATGGAAACCTAAGACATAGTAGAACATTTTGTATGAAGGAAATTAGATCAAATTATGGACTTAACTTGATCAAATTACTAAACGAATTTGGATCAAAAATCTGCCAGAACCAAAATACCAGTATGAACAGTGCACGTGAACAGTAATTGTATTTTGGCTATAACTTGAGCTACAAAATTCTGATTGGGGTGATTCAAGAATGATAATACACTTAAGACAATAAGGAACATTTTCTATGAAGGAAGTTTTGCCAAATTTCAACAGTAGATTGACCAATGGAACAGTGCAACTTCGGAGCACCAAAACCGAAAATTGGCAATTTTGCCAAAATGACTTAAGCTTTGAGAAAATGACCAAAACCAACAAGTTTAATGACCAAAATGTGGTATGTGGGTGAAGTTGGAGTTCCCATACCTATTAAGCCTTAGAAAGTCAACAATTTGACTTGAATAGTGTAGTGAATAGTTACCCGAAACACAAAATTTCAAGAACGTCGAATTTAACACGTTAGAGCTAAATAAAAGTGAAGTTAAATTTATTATTGGATTTATGTTAAGTTCTAGTACTGAAACATTATAAAATTGTGTGTTTCAGTTGAAAAGAATATCGGGAAGGAACCCGAGGAACCGAGTCGAGGCTAAGGGGCGACTCGCTTGAGGTTTGTGCACAACTAACACTTTTATTACTTTTTAATTCCAAATTGATTTGAAATAAATTTATTGTATGATTTATGATTTTGTTGTGTTGAGAATTTTAACTTATTGAATGAAATTGTATAATTTGAATATAAATTTTCTTATGCATTTAAGGATTTATTGCATTGTTTTGAGGATTGTAAATTTTAAGTTTGATGTGTTGCCAACCTTGAGCATGAATTTATGATGATTAAATATGTTGATTTGTAAATACTTTGTAAATAGAAATTGTTTTGAATATGATTTGAAACCACAGTTGACATGAAAAAATATGTTGTGAATTCTCATTAGCTTGTCTAGTGAGATAACTCCTCCACTTGATGGGGCGAGTTTCTTCCTCTCTGGCTTGCCAGTTGGGGAATGATGTGAATGAGTACTCATATATACTAGCTAGTCTTTGTTTCTCCCTTTTAGCCTCGGTTATTGGGAGAATGTGAAATGTCGTGGTGTACAACACGGCATCTATTCGAATTTTGGGTCATGGGTTCGACTGTGTGTATTGTTGGCAACGCCCTTTAAATTATGCATAATTTGATAAATTGTGATTGAAATAAATAATTTGTTAATGATTCAAAAATTTTTGCATTGTCTCGGAATTTAAAAGAAATGTAAATAAATAGTTACTATTTGATCAAAATGTTATTCGAATGAATAATTTGCATGAATGAAAATATTGATTTCTGAAGGTCATGGATTTTGAAGAATTTAGAAATTTTAAAATTCTATTTGTTATGAATTGTCAAGCATAAATTGTATTAAGTTTTAAATTATTAGTTTGTGCACCACTGAGTTCACCACTCAGCGATAGCTTGTTATGCTGTCGCAGATATAGAGACTAGAGGAGCAGCAGATTGAGCTGCTGAGGACAGGGGAGCTACCTGCTAGAAGTTATCGGGTATAATTTATACCCTGACTATAAATATTCATTTTGATGTATGTATTGCACGTAATTGTATGGACATGTAAAATCGGTCTTGAGCAGCTTGTACAAAGTTTGTATAAAGTTGTAATAAATTTTAGTTTGGATTTTCTTAATGTAAATTTTGTAATGATGTATCTAAATTGTTTTTTTTCTAATGAAATATGAATGATATTGATTGACAGTATTTTGAGAATTATTGAACTTGTGAATTTGAGAAATTGATTGAGATTGAGTATGAAATTGAATCAGTTGTTGAGAAAAAATTTTAGAAGTGCTTTTTACAGTATTTGAAGAATCTTTTCTCAAAATACAGAGGAACTCACAAAATTTTATAAAATTTGCGAAAAAAGAAAATGGGCTAAAATTTCTAACTAGATTTAATTTAACTAAATTTTTTAAGTACTTATTAGAAAATGCTCACCACTTGTCAAAAATAAGAAAATTGTTTTAAAATCCCTTGTAGGGTACTTAATGATTTATCGGTAGGTGAAGTTCGGTAGTTCATTAGGTATTCTACGGGATCATGTTATAGCTTACAGAGGGGTAAGGTGTGACATGTTTTAGTGGTATCAGAGCAAGTTTTTGAATTATGTTTTAACTTAAGAATTTGTGTCTTTCCTTGTTAAGTACAACTGCTCAAAGTCCATATTTGTTACATACAGTACATTTACATCATAAATATGAACTAACGGGGAGAAATCTCCTTGTGTTGGGTGTATAGGAAAAAAAAAAATCCTGTGAATAGATATGGACAAGAGCGATAAAATGGTAGAGCAATCTGATATAGCTAACGTACAAAGAGAAGCCCCAGTTTCACAGAGCGTTGGAGGTCCAACTGCACCAATCCCTCCTATACAAATTACTGCACAAACGGCCCAGCAGATGGCCATGTTTTTTCAGCAAATGGCTGATAATCTGTCAGCCCAGGCCCAAGTACAAACCCAACCCCTTCAAGAACAGCATGAAAAAGAGAAAAGTGGGAAACCCATCGGTCAAAGTTCGAGTAGTAATTTGGGAAAGAGAAAAGATTTTGAGGGACCCCGAGCTCCTAAGTATGATAGAGGTGGATCTTCAGGGCAGAAGCAATCAAGAACCATTCGTCAAAGAACCAGAAGTTCCTACCCTACCCGTCTCTGTGACGTTTGTGGGAAATTACACGGAGGTATATGCCATAGGGTCACTGGAGCCTACTTCAATTGTGGTGGAATTGGACATTTCGCCCGAGATTGTACTAGCGCACGTCGAGTTATGCCACATACTACACCAAAGGAATCAGTCCAAGGTTCTGATTTTAGAGGCTCACTAATAGTCGGTGAGGGGCGAGGCGTAGAGACAACACTTCGGGTAATCCTCGTACAATGGACCAACTCGAGCAGAGGAATACACTAGAAAGAGGGAACGCCATGTATCGAGGGGAAGAAGCAGAGACTTCAGATGTAGTTGTCGGTATGTTCTTAACTTGTGAAAGGAATAATTATGTACTACTTGATTCCGACTCTACTTGTTTATAGGCTAATGCTAAAATTATATGTTCTATGCTATTCCTTTGCATGGAGATAAATTTTAATGTGTTAGTAATTAGTCTTTTAGGATAAGAATTGCGATAATAAGCATGATTGGAATTAATTTTGGAAAAGTTTCTAGTGAGAGACATCTCCTAGACTATGATAAATTATAAAGTTAATTAGTAAGCCTAATTAGGTAAGGCAAGAGGCCCTAAAAGTAAGTTGTAGTAATTTATCTGCCCTAGATGGAAGTAAAGGTATTACTGTTGATAGATGTTAGTAAGTACCATAATCAAAATAAGTTTAAGATATTAGTGGATTTGAAAGAAATAAAATATAAGAAAGTTTGCTCTATTGGGATGTATCGTAGTAACTATGCAATATTCTTGATGTTTGTGCTGTAAGCTGCAGATTACAGTATTGACTTGAGATTTATGGTGTAGAGCTACGTACTACCCAATAGTACATAAGGATAAGAATAGTTATAAATGATTTTCACTCTGGTATAAATATACTAGAATAGAGTTTTATTACTAGAACTAAGTTTGAAAATCCTAATTCGGGATTTAAAACTCTATAATTAGAATATCAAAATATCATGGTTGCAAGGTAGTGAGAGTTAAAGACTCCGTTACCCTAGCATGAATTACAGTACATCAGGAATTGTTATGGGACTAGAGATTTTAGCATGGTAAAAATTTAAAAATAACACCTATAGGACTAAGTCATCCAGTCTCCGATATGGGGTTTATAGTTATTCTGGTATTACAATGGATCTTTTGCTCAAAGTTTAGTAAGGAACAGTATTCTATTTGTGTAACGGTAAGACACAAAATATCATTTTGTTTCCCTAGAAGAGACAGGATGCTATGGATGACAATTATAACTTATAAAAGCAGTTAAGAAATGATATTCTACGATAATTGATAATTCGATAGGAACTAGTTGGTCAGGTATTCTTTAGGAAGAGCACAATTTTATTGTGCGGATTATAAGGATTAGATTAGAATTCAAGTGGAACTTTTGAATAGCATGAGAAACAGGAGAGTCCGGTAGACTTCCTTTTTAAGATTAAAGAATTGTTTATGGTTAAAAAGTAAAAAGTAATGATCACAGACCAGCGGAAAATAAGCTATAGAATATTGATAGATAAAAGAGTTGTGGAAGTAAAAATTAGAATAGTTAGTGCGAATGTAATAAAGAAACATTATGAATATTAGTTAAAGTGTTGACTAGAATGGTCAGAGGACCAAATTAAGTAATATTGAAGTGTAGTGGATTTACTAGGGACGATAAGAGGTACTAAATTACGACTCGACAGCCAAGTTAAGGAAGAAGATAAGATTGAGGAATAAAATAATTAAAGTTAAGTTGTGGAATGAAAAGAAACAAATAGAACAGTTAGAAATGAGAAAAACACTAAATGAGAATTTACCACCAGGGCAAACAACTTACTTAAGACGCATAATGATATCCCGAACTATTTTATCAAGGAGGAAATAAGTTAAAGAAAAGCAAACAAGATAGTGCAAAATGGCACATAGGCCGTGGTCATAAATGGAGATGGTAAGATAATGGGTATGGACCTATGGCCAAGAAAGAGATAAGCAGTTCATATACGACCAACAAGGTCATTTAAGAAAAAAAGACTATAAAGGAAAATAATTATTAAAACAACAACAAGAAAAGATTAAAATATTCTAAACTAAACTGAAGATTGCATCAAATAATCAAGAGATTTGATAAGAAAAGAGTAAAACTAAGTTCTCACCCATAGGATCATACGAGGTCCTAGAAAGAGTGGATCCACTAGCACACAGATTTGCTTACCTCTAAAACTGAAATGAAATTGAATCTAACTTATGACAGAAGCTCATAAGAAACTTGGCACACGAGGTAAGCAATTGATGAGTAAATAGTGTTGGTTAAAGTGCTATAGACCATTATTCTGATGATGAAGCTACGCAGAAATGTGAGAAAAACACGAGAAAACAATATGTATGACTATTTGAGGACAGATAGTGAACAGAATTTCAAGGACGAAATTATTTTAAGGGGGAGAGAATTATAACACCCCCGTTTGCATAGCCTGGTAGATTTTACTGTTCCGGTGACCGGTGTCGGTCCGGACAATTAAGGGGATTAGAGCCACACTTAAGACAACTTGAGAAGCCATAAACACAAATAATTAGTAATGTTTAATTAGTTAACTATAAATAAGAAAAATAGAACATAAGAGGTTAAACGAGCCGAGAGTCACAGCGATGAGTGACCTCCTCGGGAACGACTGCGAAGTCATTTTAAACTCAAATTTCGAACCGTAAAAAGTGACGTTGCGGTCCTTAGGACCCTTATGAACACAGTGGAAAAGAGAAAATCACGAAAAAGAACTGTTAAGCCAGTCAAATAATTAGGTCAGGGAGCCGGAAGAAATATTGGATTATTTACAAACCGGGATGAATGAGCGAGGGGCAATTTGGTCAATTGATCCCGAGAGCTGACTCCTGACCTAACTGTCAAATAAAAATGGAGAAAAGAAAATTTCGGAATCGAGAATTAAATTAAGGAACTAATAGAAAAAAAATAAATAGAAAAAAGAAAAAAAAAAAAAGAAAGAAGTTAGAAAAGTCAAAGGTGATGACATCATGAATGATGTCATAAAAGATTAATTAAATTATTTTATTAATTTGGGAATTTTGGTCTTCAAAAAGGGATAAGATTAAAGGAAAAAAAAAAAAAAGTTAGAAAGCCTCCTTCTTCCCAAGTTGCCGCCCCACCTTTATCCATGAGCCCTCCATGGGAACTTCACCATTAAAGCTTGTTTCAAGCTTTTAAACATCCATTTGCTCTTACCTTACCCCAAATTCACCCATAAAAACTTATTTTAGTTACTTGAAAAGGAGATTGATCATCAAAGAAAGAAGAAAGGAAAAGAGAAAATAGAGAATTCAAATTCAAGTGAGGTAAGGACATCCATTTGTAAATTTGAGATTTAGAATTTGTGTTTATAGCTTGATTTACTTGTAATGTGTTTAAAATGAAAAAAAAAATTTGTGAGGGACCATTACTGAAATTTCGGCCAGCCATGGATGTATGGGAGTTTGATGTATTTTGAATGAATTAAAGGTGTTAGTAAACTTGCATGAGTATGATAGTAAGATGGAAATGCATAAATGTGATTAATTGTAACAATTAAGTGAGATTAGGGTTTGGAGGGCTAGGGTTTGTGAACCAAATTTTGGAGAAATGCTTAAATGATGACTTTGGTCTATTGTGAGATGAAAAATGGTCAATAATGATCAAAAGAGATGTGTGGGAATTGTTGGAATGAAAACCAAATTCGTAGGTCAAATGGTCATGCTGCTGGCAGCATGACCAAACCAACTTTGAAGGACCAAAACGGAAATTTTACAAGCCCAATTGATATTCCACCAATTGGGGATGAAAATAGACATAAAAAAACACAATTTTCATTGAGGAACCATGGCCAAAAACTGACTAAAACTTAGTGAACCAATTGACCAAAGCGAAATGAGAGCAGGCTGCCACTGCACCAAACTGACCAAATAAACAGTTTCATTTGGTCATAATTCGAGCTAGACAGGTCAAATTGACCTGAAATTTTACCAGCAATTAGATAAGATATAGATATAAAACTTTCATGAAGAACACCACCCCAAATTATGCCATTAACCCATTCAAATTATTGAGCAAAGTTAAGTTACTGTACCTGCAACTCTGCATAATTTCCATTGAGCAGTAAAGTTCCAATGGCTACAACTCTCTCTAGAAAACTCCGATTTAGGCGATTCTTGAACCGATGGAAACCTAAGACATAGTAGAACATTTTTTATGAAGGAAATTAGGTCAAATTATGGACTTAACTTGATCAAATTACTAAACAAAGTTGGATAAAAAATCTACCAGAACCAAAATACCAGTATGAACAGTGCACGTGAACAGTAATTATATTTTGGCTATAACTTGAGCTACAAAACTCCGATTGGGGTGATTCAAGAATGAGAATACACTTAAGACAATAAGGAACATTTTCTATGAAGGAAGTTTTGCCAAATTCCAACAGTAGATTGACCAATGGAACAGTGCAACTTCGGAGCACCAAAATGGAAAATTGGCAATTTTGCCAAAATGACTTAAGCTTTGAGAAAATGACCAAAACCAACAAGTTCAATGACCAAAATGTGGCATGTGGGTGAAGTTGGAGTTCCCATACCTATTAAGCCTTAGAAAGTCAACAATTTGACTTGAATAGTGTAGTGAATAGTAACCCGAAACACAAAATTTCCAGAACATCGAATTTAACACGTTAGAGCTAAATAAAAGTGAAGTTAAATTTATTATTGGATTTATGTTAAATTCTAGCACTAAAACATTATAAAATTGTGTGTTTCAGTTGAAAAGAATATCGGGAAGGAACCCGAGGAACCGAGTCGAGGCTAAGGGGTGACTCGCTTGAGGTTTGTGCACAACTAACACTTTTGTTACTTTTCAATTCCAAATTGATTTGAAATAAATTTATTGTATGATTTATGATTTTGTTGTGTTGAGAATTTTAACTTATTGAATGAAATTGTATAATTTGAATATAAATTTTCTTATGCATTTAAGGATTTATTGTATTGTTTTGAGGATTGTAAATTTTAAGTTTGATGTGTTGTCAACCTTGAGCATGAATTTATGATGATTAAATATGTTGATTTGTAAATACTTTGTAAATAAAAATTGTTTTGAATATGATTTGAAACCACAGTTGACATGACAAAATATGTTATGAATTCTCATTAGCTTGTCTAGTGAGATAACTCCTCCACTTGATGGTGTAACACCCCTATTGGTATAGCCTGGTATATTTCACTATTCCGGTGACCGGTGTCGGTCCGGACAATTAATGGGATTAGGGCCACACTTAAGACAATTTGAGAAGCCATAAACACAAATAATTAGTAATGTTTAATTAGTTAACTATAAATAAGAAAAACAGAACATAAGAGGTTAAACGCAATGAGAGTCACGGCGATGAGTGACCTCCTGAACGCTCGCAAGTCATTTTAAACTCAAATTTCGAACCGTAAAAAGTGACGCTGCGGTCCTTAGACCCTTATGAACACAGTGGAAAAGAGAAAATCATGAAAAAAAACTGTTAAGTCAGTCAAATAATTAGGTCAGGGAGCCGGAAGAAATATTGGATTATTTGCAAACCGGGATGAACCGGCGAGGGGCAATTTGGTCAATTGACCCCGAGTGACTCGACCTAAGCGTCAATAAAATCGGAGAAAAGAAAATTTGAATCGAGAATTAAATTAAAGAACTAATAGAAAAAAAAAAGAAAAAGAGATGAAAATGAAAAAGTCAAAAGTTATGACATCATGCATGATGCCATAACTAAATTAATAAATTGAATTATTTAATTGGGATTTTTTTTGTGGTCTTCCATAAATTAAATTAGATAAAGGAAAAAAAAAAAGAAACAAAAAGGTCTTCTTCTTCCCTTGGTTGCCGCCCACCTTCTCCCTCTCATCTCCATGAAATTTTCTTCCTTAAGCTTACAATTAAGCTTGATTCTCTCCACTTAATCAACATAACTCCCTTAAATACCTCACTAGATCTTGCAATCTCAACTTAAGCACAAGGATTACAATAAGAAAGAGGAGTTAAAGATAGGGTTTGGAGGATTCAAGAAAGGTTAGTGTGCTAACTTTAAATTTTTTACTTCAAATGCATGTTTAGGTATTTAAGTGAGCTTAGAACTTGATTTAATGAAATAAATATGGGGAAGGACCATTGCTGAAATTGTGG
This sequence comes from Hevea brasiliensis, assembly GCF_030052815.1. Taxonomy (NCBI): domain Eukaryota; kingdom Viridiplantae; phylum Streptophyta; class Magnoliopsida; order Malpighiales; family Euphorbiaceae; genus Hevea; species Hevea brasiliensis. Next base: position 2,545,288 of record NW_026614695.1, on the reverse strand, counting down.
CCTGGTTGATGAGAGTATGATTTGGTATGGTTTGAGGTGTTTAAAGGGAATTAAAGATGTTAATAAACTTACATTAGTATGGTGGTAAGATGGAAATGCACCAATTGTGGTTGAATGAATGAGTTAGGGTGTGAATGTTAGGGTTTGTGAACCAAAATTTGGAGAAATGCATAAATGGCATGTCGGACCTATTGTGAAGTGAAATAATGGTCAATTATGACCAAATAACTTGTGTGGGAATGATAGGAAACTAAGTTAAATTCGGAGGTAAATGGTCATGTCTTTGGCGGCATGACCAAACCACTGAAGGACCAAAACTCAAATTTTACAAGTCTAATTGATATGCCACCAATTGGAGATGAAAATAGACATAAAATAGCACAATTTTCATTGAGGAACCATGGCCAAAAACTGACCAAAACTTGGTGAACCAATTGACCAAAGTGAAATGAGAGCAGGCCACATCAAGATTGACCAAATGAACGGTAAACTGTTCATTTGGTCATAATTCGAGCTAGATAGGTCAAGTTGACCTGAAATTTGACCAGCAATTAGATAAGATATAGATATAAAACTTTTATGAAGAACACCAGCCCAAATTATGCTATTAAACCATTCAAATTATTGAGCAAATTGGAGTTACTGTACCTGCAATTCTGCAGAATTGCCATTGAGCAGTAAAGTTTCAATGGCTATAACTCTCTCTAGAAAATGCCGATTTAGGCGATTCTTGAACCGATGGAAACCTAAGACATAGTAGAACATTTCATATGAAGAAAGTTAGACAAATTATGAACTTAACTTGATCAAATTACTGAACAAAGTTGGACCAAAAATCTGCGGAACCAAAATCTCAAAGCATGAGCGATTGCGTGAACAGTAATTGTATTTTGGCTATAACTTGAGCTACAAAACTCCGATTGGGGTGATCCAAAAATGAGAATACACTTAAGACAATAAGGAACATTTTCTATGAAGGAAGTTTTGCCAAATTCCAACAGTAGATTGACCAATGGAACAGTGCAACTTCGGAGCACCAAAACCGAAAATTGGCAATTTTGCCAAAATGACCTAAACTTTGAGAAAATGACCGAAACCAACAAGTTTAATGACCAAAATGTGGTATGTGGATGAAGTTGGAATTCCCATACCTATTAAGCCTTAAAAAGTCAACAATTTGACTTGAATAGTAGAGTAAATAGTAACCCGAAACACAAAAACTTTGAGAACGTCGAATTTAACGCAATAGAGCTAGTAAAGTGAAGTGAAATTTATTTTTTGGATTCATGCTAAGTTTATTTTGGATTTATGTTAAGTTCTAGTACTGAAACATTATAAAATTTTGTGTTTTAGTTGAAAAGAATATTGGGAAGGAACCCGAGGAACCGAGTCGAGGCTAAGAGACGACTCGTTTGAGGTTTGTGCACAATAAACCTTATTTAAGCATTTTACCCTTGAAAAATTGATTTAGCACGCATTATGAATTTATGAACTTTGGTATTGCCACCTTGTGATCAAATTGTAACTTTGGAAATTGATTTGATTTTTTTGTATGCAAAGTTTGAATGAATGTTTGAAATGGATTTTTGATTCACACTTAGCATGACAGTTACTTATTATTCCTCTTCCATTTATGGGGTTGAGATCGATTATTTTCCTCCCTCTCTGGCTTACCAGTTGAGGTTGTAGATCGGATGAGTACTCATTAGCTAGCTAGCCACCTCCCTCATTGATTTCGATTAATGGGGTTGTAGATTGCTTTGTCGTGGTGTACAACGCGGCATTGATCGGAAATTTTGTGTCATGGCTTAAGTTGTGTATGATTTTGGCAACACTGTGTTTATGAAATTGTTTGACTAAACTGTGTTTAATATATTATTTGACAAAATGAGTTGTTATGAGCTTTGATATTTGTGAAATGTGATTGCGAAGTATTCAAATTATGTTTCATTAATAAATGATTTATGTATCGCATTTTAAATTTTTATTGTGCACCACTGAGTATGTTTATACTCAGCGATAGTTTAATTTCTTTATGCAAATAAGAGCAAGGAGAAAGCGAGAGTGAGTCATGGATTGACAAGAACTTCTTGATCCCTTTTGTACGGGTATTGTTTTATACCTTATGGTTATTTTGATGTAAATACTGTAATGTCATAAGTAGCAATGTAAATTGAGCAGTTGTAAATAAATTGTAATAATATTATTTTAGATTTTCTTCTGTAAATTTAATATTTGTACATATGAATTTCCTGCTTTATGTTTTGTGAACGGAATTATTAAATATTATGAGTTGATAAATTTGATTTGGATTGTGGAACTGTTTTGGAATGAATTGATTTGAATTGAATTGTGAATTATTGGAGGTTGGGAGTTGTGAAACATTTTTGGGAGTGTTTTTCTCAGGTATTTGAAGAACGATTTTCTCCAAAAACAAACAGAACTCTATCAAAATTTTTATAAAATTTGCGGCAAAATTTAAAATGGACAAAATTTTTACTAGTATTAAAGTTTGAATAAATGATTTTTAATTCTCATGAAAATGCTCACCACTTCCAAAATGTAAGGAAATTGTTTTAAAATCCCTTGTAGGGTACTTAATGAGTTATCGGTAGGTGAAGTTCGGTAGTTCATTAAGTATTCTACGGGATCATGTTATGCCTTACAGAGGGGTAAGGTGTGACATGTTTTAGTGGTATCAGAGCATGGTTTTTCAATAAATTTTGATTATGTGTATGAACATTTTATTGATAAGTACAACTGCTCAAGTGTCTTTAATTGATACATATGACATATTTACATCATGAATATGCACTAATGGAGGTCAACCTCCTTGTGTTTGATCACAGGAAGTAGAAAATTTGAGAAAACGGAATGGAAAGAGGAGATCATTCCGAAGAACAATCTGTTGAGGCTGAGGTTCAATGAGAAGCCCCAGCACTCCAGAACGTGAGTGGGTCAGCCACTCCAGCTCCTGCTCCAGCACCGCAATTTCCTGCTCAATTTATGCAGCAGATGGCTGCCTTCTTTCAGCAAATGGCGGGTAATGTGCCACCCCAAGCTCAGATGCCAATACCTGTAGCCCAACCACAGCCCTCAGCTCGGCAGTATGAAAAATTGATGAAATTTGGGGCCACTGAGTTTAAAGGCACTGTGGATCCACTGGAGGCGAAGCTGGTTGGAAAGAATGGAACGAGTTTCGTGAAGCTACGATTATGCAGAGAAATTGAAGTTTGAGTATTCTGTTTCCTTGTTGCAAGGGGATGCGTTTGAATGGTGGAAGACCATCCCCCACAGCCTAGTTGAGCCACCTGTGCTGACATGGACAGACTTTTTGAGGGAGTTTCGATAGAAATGGGTTCCCGATGCATATGTGGATATGAAGTTGCAAGAATTTTTGAGTTTAAAACAAGGGAACCAAACTGTAGCAGAATATGAGAGAGATTTCTCAAGGCTAAGCCACTATGCTGGAAGCTTAGTCTCCACCCCCAGAGACAGATGCAAGAGGTTTGAGTCCGGGCTAAGGCGAGTCCGAGAATGCAAGTTGTGGGTTTGGACATCGAATTTTACTGAATTGATCTCACAAGCCTTGGAATTAGAAAGGATAGAATCCAGAAGGGGCGGTGAAGAAGGGTTCACAAGAGAAAGAGAAAGGTGAAAAGACTCTTTGGACAAGCATCCAAAGTGGTTCTGGCAAGAGGAAATAGTTTGGGGGATCTAGCTCCCGTAGAGGTAGAGGCAGATTTTCTGGCCAAAGACCACCTCGGTCTGGTCAGCTGACCCAACAAGCTTCTCGAGGATCTCTATCGGTTCGGTAGTGTGAAACGTGTGGTAGAACTCATGGTGGGGTTTGTTTCAAGGCTACTGGTGTATGCTTTAATTGTGGAGGAAGCGGACATTTCGCTAAGGATTGCACTAGTCCGCGTCGGCCTGGATCTTTTGCCACATCTGAAGGATCAACCCAAGTCTCTGCACCTAGAGGGTCACCGTCAGTTGCTAGAGGTAGAGGCGGTAGGGGTCCCGGTAACACCCACAGGAATTCGGAGCACCGTTAACGGCTAGCATCGATGGCGCACTGGATTAGAGTGTATACCATGCGTCAGAGGGAAGAGGCTGAAACATCAGATGTTGTAGCTGGTATTTTCTCCATCCTTAACCAAGATGTGTATGTGTTATTTGATCCTGGCTCCACACATTCGTATGTTAGTGCTAGTGTAATGTGTTCTACTGCTATTCAGTGTGTACCAATGGACTATGATGTGTTAGTAACTAGTCCATTAGGCCAGGAGGTCAGGGTAAATAGGCTATATAGGGACTGTCCTTTGGTGATCCAAGGACACACTTTTTTGTCTGATTTAATTGAAATGCCCTTCAGAGATTATGACATTATCTTGGGCATGGATTGGTTGGCCAGGCATCACGCCATGATTGATCAGATCAAGATCACTTTTGGTCTCCTCGGTATGGTTATGTGGTAATACATGGGGAGAGCGATTGTGCCTTCAAACATCATTTCAGCTGCATTGGCCAGAAAATGATTAGAAAAGGGTGTGAGGCGTACTTGGCACATGTGATAGACACCCAAGTGGGGAGTCTAGCATTGGAGGACATTCCTCAGATGTGACTTTCCTGATGTATTTCAAGAATTGCCGGGATTACCTCCGAGAGAAGTGCGATTTGAAATTGATGTTATGCCTGGTGTGGACCCAATCTCCATAACACCATACAGAATGGCACCTGCAGAACTAAAAGAATTAAAAGTACAGTTGCAAGAGCTGCTTGATAAGGGCTTTATCCGCCCTAGTGTGTCACCTTGGGAAGCACCAGTATTGTTTGTAAAGAAGAAAGATGGCACTCTCCGGTTATGCATTGATTATCGGCAGTTGAATAAGGTGACAATAAAGAACAGATACCCATTACCCCGTATTGATGACTTGTTTGATCAGTTGAGGGGTGCAGCTGTGTTCTCCAAAATTGACCTGAGATCAGGTTATTATCACCGAAAGTACAAGAGCGAGTATTTCTAAAGCGCCTTGAGAACTCGCTATGGCCATTATGAGTTTTTGGTTATGCCATTCGGGTTAACTAATGCTCATTTGCTTTATGGATCTGATGAACACTATCTTCAGACCATACCTCGACCAATTTGTTGTGGTATTTATTGATGATATATTGGTCTATTCGAGGAATGCAGAAGAGCATGATAGACATCTGCGGATTATACTGCAAACTTTGAGAGAGAAACAGCTATATGCCAAATTGTCGAAGTGTGAATTTTGGCTGAAGGAAATATCTTTCTTGGGGCATGTAATATCAGAAGAGGGCATTAAGGTAGATCCAAGTAAGATTGAAGTTGTCCTTAATTGGAGGCCACCCAGAAATGTCACAGAAATTCGCGATTTTAGGTTTAATTGGATACTACCGTAGATTTGTGAAGGAATTCTCCATGTTGGCATCTCCATTGACCAAGCTGCTTAGAAAGGATGTGAAATTTCAGTGGATGGACAAATGCCAGCAAAGTTTTGATGAATTGAAAAGATGTTTGACAGAGGCTCCAGTCCTGACTTTACCCACACCGAGTAAAGAATATACAATTTACAACGATGCTTCTCACAACAGGTTAGGTTGTGTGTTGATGCAAGATCGAAATGTCATTGCCTATGCATCACGCCAGCTAAAACCGCATGAGAGGAATTATCTGACACATGATTTGGAGCTTGTAGCCATTGTGTTTGCTCTTAAGATCTGGAGACATTATTTGTATGGGGAGAAATATTACATCTACACAGATCATAAGAGTTTGAAGTATTTGGGCACCCAGAAAGAGTTGAATTTGAGACAGAGGAGATGGTTAGAGTTGATAAAAGACTATGATTGTCTGATAGACTATCAGCCAGGGAAAGCTAATGTTGTGGCTGGCGCCCTAAGTCGCAAGACTATGGCAAGTCTACGGGTTACTCCTTTGTCTTTGGTACATGAGTTGAGGTTATTACATGCCAGTTTAGAGATTAATGATGATGGGCAGGCAGCAGTTGCATGGCATGTACAACCAGTGGTGATTGATCGGATCGAATGGTCGCCGAATGATGAAAGGTATCAGAAGTTGTTGGAAGAAGTCCAGCAGGGCAAGAAATCAGAGTTCTCAATTAGAGATGATGGCTTACTGCTACACCAAGGCAGAATGTGTGTTCCTAATGATGTTGATTTGAGGCAGATCATTTTGAAGGAAGCACATGAGTCTCCTTTTGCCATGCACCCTGGTGGTAAAAAAATGTATAGAGGGCTAAAGGAGCATTACTGGTGGATGGGTATGAAGAGAGATGTGGCAGAGTTTGTGTCCAAATGCCTAACTTGTCAGCAAGTAAAGGCAGAGCATCAAGTACCCACTGGGTTGTTACATCCACTACCAGTGCCGGAATGGAAATGGGAAAGAATAATGGATTTTGTAATGGGACTTCCGAGGACAAAGAAGAGTCATGATGCAGTATGGGTCATTGTCGACAGACAGACTAAGTCTGCTCATTTTCTGCCAGTCCGGATGGACTACATTTTGGACAGATTGGCCAGGTTGTACATTGATGAGATTGTGAGACTGCATGGAGTGCCAGTATCCATTGTATCAGACAGAGATCCTAGGTTCACTTCTAGATTCTGGGGTAGTCTTCAGAGAGCCCTAGGAACTAGATTGAACTTCAGTACTGCATTCCACCCACAGACAGATGGCCAGTCTGAGAGGGTAATTCAGATCTTAGAGGACATGCTACGGGCTTGTGTGATTGAGTTTGAGGGTAGTTGGGATCCACACTTGCCTTTGATTGAGTTTGCTTACAATCAAGTATTGGGATGCCTCCATATGAAGCTTTGTATGGCAGGAAATGTAGAACCCCGTTGTGTTGGGATGACATGGGTGAAAGAAAAATGATTGGACCCGAAATTGTTCAACAGACTGAAGAGAAAATCAAGGTGATCAGGGATCAACTTAAAACTGCATCAGACCGTCAAAAGTCCTATGTTGATTTGAAAAGAAGGGATATTGAGTATGCAGTGGGTGAGAAAGTTTTCCTCAAGGTTTCTCCTTGGAAGAGGATTATGAGATTCGGCAGAAAGGGGAAACTAAGTCCTCGTTTTATCGGGCCATATGAGGTTCTGGAAAGAGTGGGTCCTTTGGCATATCGGTTGGCACTACCTCCAGAGTTAGAGAAGATACATAATGTCTTCCATGTGTCTATGTTGAGGAGGTATCGATCAGACCCATCTCATGTACTACCAGTAGAAGAAATAGAAGTGAATCCAGACCTCACATATGAAGAAGAACCCATAAAGATTCTGGCTTATGAGGTGAAGCGATTCTGAGAATAGCGAATACCGCTGGTAAAAGTCTTTGTGGAACCATCATTCGGGCCAAGAGGCTACTTGGGAACGAGAGGAGGACATGAGGAGACAACACCCATAGCTATTCAGAGATTGATACTGTCACACCCTACCCCTCTGTAAGGCATGACATGATCCCGTAGTATACCTAATGAATTACCAACTCCGTCTACTGATAACCCATTAATACACTACAAGGGATTTTAAAAACTTTTCTTACTTCTTTTATAGTGGTGAGCACTATTTACAGGTGTTAAAAACTTTGGTGAACTGAGGTGAAACAACTAACTCATTTGATTTATTTGGAATTTCTGTAAAAATTTTGGCAAAGTGCCATCTGTATTTTGGATAAAACAGTTCTTCAGAAAACCTGTAAAAAGCACTTCAATATATTTTCAAATCTCAACTCCAACACATTTCTCAACACAACAATTTATCAACTCAATTCCATAGTGATTTTTCAAAGGTTGAGATATGAGAAATATAATACAGTTTGTACAAGCCAAAACCACTCATAATTATTTTACAAGTCAAATGTACACTTTGGATTTACAACTGCTCAAAACCAAAAACAAAATGTACATACAGTGTCATACATTACAGTACAAAATGCAAAATATTGGTATACTCATTATACCAGGTAATCCCTCGCTGGATGTACTAGCAGCCTAGTCTGCTGCCCTGTCTCTCTCTCTACTTGCGACAGCAATAAAAAGCTATCGCTGAGACAATGTCTCAGTGGTGCACAACATTAACCAAATACAACTTTAAATCACAACTCATAAACCATATAAATAGTGGATACGTAAAACCATAGTTAAATTCAAGACAATGGATGTCATAAGGAATTTAAACTCCAATTCACAAATTATCAAAATTCATAATAACACAATTTAGTCAAATAGCTTAAGAATACCGTATTGCCAATTCATACACAATTTGATCAAATTACTGAATAACACAGTTTTTCCAATCAATGACACAATTTGATCAAATAACTGAATAATACCATTTTGCAAATCAATAACACAATTCGATCAAATAACTGAACAATACAATGTTGCTAATCAATAACACAATTTAGGTCATGACACAAGTTTTTCCATATATGCCGTGTTGTACACCACGACAAGACATACTCACCCCAATAATCGAAATCAATGAGGGAGGAAGCTAGCTATCTAATGAGTACTCATCCACACTCACCTCAGACTGGGAAGTCAAGAGGGAGGAACATAATCATACTCACCCCAGACTGATAAGTCAAAGAGGGAGGAATAATCACACTCACCCCATTAATGGAGGAGGAACATAATGTGATGTCATGCCAATTGTGAATCAAAACAATTCCAAACATTTTATTCAAATGATCCGAAGAATCCAATAAATTTCCAAAGTTATAATTTCATTCACAAAATGGCAACACAATTCGTGATTCACTTCAATTTCCACAAAAACCATTTACAGTGCTTTTCAATCAATAAGTATCCACCAAATACCATTCAAACAGTTTCTCACAGTTTCAAATCATTTACAATGCTTTTCAAGCAATAAATATCCATTCAAGTATATTTCCACAATTCTAAACAATAATATACAAGTAGTCATAATTTATCTCAATTGAAAATAATTCAAAAGAAATAAATATTGTGCACAAACACAATTTAAAACAATAATATACAATAGTCATAATTCATTTTAATTGAAAAATTCAAAAGAAATAGCCGTTGTGCACAAACCTCTGATATTTGTCTCCTGGTCTTGACTCAGTATTTCTTTCCCTTTTGCTGAGTCCTTGTTAACTGAGAAACACAATTTGAAGTGTTTCAGTGCTAAATTAATTTGCCTCTAACGATAACGTTCGATAAACAATTCATTGAATACTTTTATTTGCTTAATCACCTAATATACCGACCCTCGATGCGTTTTAGGTAAATTAGGTCTTAGTGTTAATAATATGTCACATTCGATAGGGTTTTAGGTTTGGTACGTGTTACCAAACTCAATTCTATGTACATTGCGTTTTCTTGCATTTTATTGCAAATTGCTGGATTTCGGGATACTAGTTTGACCTAGCCGGACGATCTAGTTCCCTTGGTTTTCGGGTTTCGGTCAAAACTACAAACTTGTAGATCTATGTCTTATTGCACGCGGGGCAAAATTTCAGGTCAATCCGAGTTAAGTAGACCAAGTTATGGTCATTATACTATTGCTGGTCAAATGGTATCAAATTAGGTCAATTCTAGGTCAATTTGGTCAACTCTGGTTCGGCTAGTTTTTGGACCCGAACTTGTGCAAGCTGTTTGACTTGCTTATGGTCATTTCTGGGCTTTGGTGTCTTCATAAGACTTGTAGGTATGGGTCTTAACTATTCATGGTTAAAATTTCAGGTCAATTGGACCTGCTTTGAGTGAGTTATGGCCTAAACACTCACTGCTGCCCAATTGGTCATTTTTCAGGTCCTAATTGCACCTAATCCGAATTGGTCATTTTCTTAGGTCACCTTGCAAGCAGAATTTTGGTATGTTTTCTCAATGAAAGTTGGCAAATTTTGTGCCTAGTTTCACCTCCAATTGGTCTCATACCAATTGAGGTTACACATTTAAAGTTATAGGTCTATTTGCACACTGCCCTCTATATGTCTTTCAAACCCCAATTCAAACACACATTTAACTTGCTCTACTTTAGATCCCCATACCTAATTCTGATTTTATACCATTCCATATCCATTTATCACTTCTTACTATGGTCAATTTGGACAGAATACAAACATTCTCAATACATCAAATACAACCCTAAACCACAAAGTCCAAATTTAGCAATATATGTACATAAATACACCTAATCATTACATATAATCTCCACTACTAATTTACATATACATTCATCAATTCTTCTATGTCAACATTCTGCCAACACTTCCATCAATACATACAATTATTCAAGGGTTCCCAAGCTGCCGAAAACCTTCTTCAACACCACATTGCCCTACAATTCATCAATTCTCATCCAAGTGCCAAGATCACCATATAAACATGAAGTAATTCACTAGGTTATTAAATCATCATGATCAACACCATTTCTCATCAATTATATGCACAATTATCTCATCAAAAACGTGACTCCATGGCTGTCCAAAATGAAAACAACAATAACTCTTCAAACTCAAAATTTTCCTTCACAAAACCAACACCCATAACATGCACACAAAACTTAACAAAGCTATCTTCAAAATTATGAACTTACCTTATGCTTGGAGCTTGTTAAACCTTGCTTAAACTTCTCAAATTTAGTATCAAACTCTTCCTTGTGATGAGTAGACAAAGTTTCATGAAGGAACCTAAGAGATTGGAGTTGAAAATGGAGAGTTAAGAGAGCTTGCATGAAAAATGGCCATGGTGGTTCCCATTTTCTTCAATTCGGCAATGTTTATGAAATGAGGAAGATGAAAATTCTGATGGGTATAGTGGACTTACATCAGCCACATTTTATGTTTAATTTAATCCTTTAGTGGTCCACTTACTCATTTAATTATATAATAATGCTTAAATGTGTTATTTACACATTTTTCACTCCATTTTTGGCTATTTACTTTATGTACCACCAAATTAATTTTTCATTTCATTTTCTAAGTGTAATATTATTTATTTTTAATGGACATTTAGGTCAAAAGACACTTCGGGATGTCAAATGACCATAATGCCCTGCTCGTGGCATTCCGATTTTTCAGTATTCTGGGTTTTGTCTGCTTTTTCGATTTCTCACTTTTCTTTGTACTAATTATTTAATTTTTCTTTGATCTTTCTAATGATATTTATTCTTCAATAAGGTTCTATTTAAGTCCTAAAAATGTTTTCGTGGTTCCCCATGATCCGAGGAGCTAGTCAACGGTCCACGCCGTGGTTTCCGGTCAGTCACCCATCGCTAGGGTTTCCGCCGCTTAACTTGGTTACATTTCTTTGCTATGATTTTTCCTTTATTTTTTTTGTATTTTCTTTTCTTGTATTTCATTATTTTATGTCTCCTCACTCATATTAAAGTGTGGTTCTAGGCATCCTAGCTGTCCGACAAAGACCTGGTCATCAGGCAATGACGCACTACCGAACTTAGGGGTGTTACAGATACCAGGTAAAACTTTCGAGACGAAATTTATTTTAAGGGGGGGGGGGAGAATTGTAACACCTCTATTGGTATAGCCTGGTATATTTTACTGTTCCGGTGACCGGTGTCGGTCTGGACAATTAATGGGATTAGGGCCACACTTAAGACAAATTGAGAAGCCATAAAAACAAACAATTAGTAATGTTTAATTAGTTAACTATAAATAAGAAAAACAGAACATAAGAGGTTAAACGAGCTGAGAGTCACAGCGATGAGTGACCTCCTCGGGAACGACTGCGAAGTCGTTTTAAACTCAAATTTTGAACAGTAAAAAGTGACGCTGCGGTCCTTAGGACCCTTATGAACACAGTGGAAAAGAGAAAATCACGAAAAAAAACTGTTAAGTCAGTCAAATAATTAGGTCAGGGAGCCGGAAGAAATATTGGATTATTTGCAAACCGGGATGAACCGGCGATGGGCAATTTGGTCACTTGACCCCGAGAGCTAACTCCTGACCTAACTGTCCAATAAAATCGGAGAAAAGAAAATTTTGGAATCAAGAATTAAATTAAAGAACTAATAGAAAAAAAAAAAGAAAAAGAGATGAAAATGAAAAAGTCAAAAGTTATGACATCATGCATGATGCCATAACTAAATTAATAAATTGAATTATTTAATTGGGATTTTTTTTGTGGTCTTCCATAAATTAAATTAGATAAAGGAAAAAAAAAAAGAAACAAAAAGTTCTTCTTCTTCCCTTGGTTGCCGCCCACCTTCTCCCTCTCATCTCCATGAAATTTTCTTCCTTAAGCTTACAATTAAGCTTGATTCTCTCCACTTAATCAACATAACTCCCTTAAATACCTCACTAGATCTTGCAATCTCAACTTAAGCACAAGGATTACAAGAAGAAAGAGGAGTTAAAGATAGGGTTTGGAGGATTCAAGAAAGGTTAGTGTGCTAACTTTAAATTTTCTACTTCAAATGCATGTTTAGGTATTTAAGTGAGCTTAGAACTTGATTTAATGAAATAAATATGGGGAAGGACCATTGCTAAAATTGTGGCCTGGTTGATGAGAGTATGATTTGGTATGGTTTGAGGTGTTTAAAGGGAATTAAAGATGTTAATAAACTTACATTAGTATGGTGGTAAGATGGAAATGCACCAATTGTGGTTGAATGAATGAGTTAGGGTGTGAATGTTAGGGTTTGTGAACCAAAATTTGGAGAAATGCATAAATGGCATGTCGGACCTATTGTGAAGTGAAATAATGGTCAATTATGACCAAATAACTTGTGTGGGAATGATAGGAAACTAAGTTAAATTCGGAGGTAAATGGTCATGCCTTTGTGAGATGACCAAACCCACTTTGAAGGACCAAAACTCAAATTTTACAAGTCTAATTGATATGCCACCAATTGGGAATGAAAATAGAAATAAAATAGCACAATTTTCATTGAGGAACCATGGCCAAAAACTGACCAAAACTTGGTGAACCAATTGACCAAAGTGAAATGAGAGCAGGCTGCCACTGCACCAAACTGACCAAATGAATAGTAACTGTTCATTTGGTCATAATTCGAGCTAGACAGGTCAAATTGACCTGAAATTTTACCAGAAATTAGATACGATATAGATCTAAAACTTTCATGAAGAACACCAACCCAAATTATGCCATTAAACCATTGAAATTATTGAGCAAAGTGGAGTTACTGTACCTGCGATTCTGCAGAATTGCCATTGAGCAGTAAAGTTTCAATGGCTATAACTCTCTCTAGAAAACTCTGATTTAGGCGATTCTTGAACCGATGGAAACCTAAGACATAGTAGAACATTTCATATTAAGAAAGTTAGACCAAATTATGAACTTAACTTGATCAAATTACTGAACAAATTTGTACCAAAAATCTGTTAGAACCAAAATCTCAGCATAAACAGTGCACGTGAACAGTAATTGTATTTTGGCTATAACATGAGCTACAAAACTCCGATTGGGGTGATCCAAAAATGAGAATACACTTAAGACAATAAGGAACATTTTCTATGAAGGAAGTTTTGCCAAATTCCAACAGTAGATTGACCAATGGAATAGTGCAACTTCGGAGCACCAAAACCGAAAATTGGCAATTTTGCCAAAATGACCTAAACTTTGAGAAAATGACCGAAACCAACAAGTTTAATGACCAAAATGTGGTATGTGGGTGAAGTTGGAATTCCCATACCTATTAAGCCTTAAAAAGTCAATAATTTGACTTGAATAGTATAGTGAATAGTAACCCGAAACATAAAAACTTTGAGAACGTCGAATTTAACACAATAGAGCTAGTAAAGTGAAGTGAAATTTATTTTTTGGATTCATGCTAAGTTTATTTTGGATTTATGTTAAGTTCTAGTACTGAAACATTGTAAAATTTTGTGTTTCAGTTGAAAAGAATATCGGGAAGGAACCCGAGGAACCGAGTCGAGGCTAAGAGACGACTCGTTTGAGGTTTGTGCACAATAAACCTTATTTAAGTATTTTACCCTTGAAAAATTGATTTAGCACGCATTATGAATTTATAAACTTTGGTATTGCCACCTTGTGATCAAATTGTAACTTTGGAAATTGATTTGATTTTTTTGTATGCAATATTTGAATGAAATGTTTGAAATGGATTTTTGATTCACACTTAGCATGACAGTTACTTATTATTCCTTCCCCATTTATGGGGTTGAGATCGATTATTTTCCTCCCTCTCTGGCTTACCAGTTGAGGTTATAGATCGGATGAGTACTCATTAGCTAGGTAGCCACCTCCCTCATTGATTTCGATTAATGGGGTTGTAGATTGCTTTGTCGTGGTGTACAACGCGGCATTGATCGGAAATTTTGTGTTATGGCTTAAGTTGTGTATGATTTTGGCAACACTGTGTTTATGAAATTGTTTGACTAAACTGTGTTTAATATATTATTTGACAAAATGAGTTGTTATGAGCTTTGATATTTGTGAAATGTGATTGCGAAGTATTCAAATTATGTTTCATTAATAAATGATTTATGTATCGCATTTTAATTTTTTATTGTGCACCACTGAGTATGTTTATACTCAGCGATAGTTTAATTTACTGTCGCAGATAAGAGCAAGGAGAAAGCAGCAGAGTGAGCTGCGGGATTGACAAAAACTTCTTGATCCCTTTTGTACGGGTATTGTTTTATACCCTTATGGTTATTTTGATGTAAATACTGTAATGTCATAAGTATCAATGTAAATTGAGCAGTTGTAAATAAATTGTAATAATATTATTTTAGATTTTCTTCTGTAAATTTAATATTTGTACATATGAATTTCCTGCTTTATGTTTTGTGAATGGAATTATTAAATATTCTGAGTTGACAAATTTGATTTGGATTGTGGAACTATTTTGGAATGAATTGATTTGAATTGAATTGTGAATTATTGGAGGTTGGGAGTTGTGAAACATTTTTGGGAGTGTTTTTCTCAGGTATTTGAAGAACGGTTTTCTCCAAAAACAAACAGAACTCTGTCAAAATTTTTATAAAATTTGCGGCAAAATTTAAAATGGACAAAATTTTTACTAGTATTAAAGTTTGAATAAATGATTTTTAATTCTCATGAAAATGCTCACCACTTCCAAAATGTAAGGAAATTGTTTTAAAATCCCTTGTAGGGTACTTAATGAGTTATCGGTAGGTGAAGTTCGGTAGTTCATTAAGTATTCTACGGGACCATGTTATGCCTTACGGAGGGGTAAGGTGTGACAGATGGGGCGAGTTTCTTCCTCTCTGGCTTGCCAGTTGGGGAATGATGTGAATGAGTACTCATATATACTAGCTAGTCTTTGTTTCTCCCTTTTAGCCTCGGTTATTGGGAGAATGTGAAATGTCGTGGTGTACAACACGGCATCTATTCGAATTTTGGGTCATGGGTTCGACTGTGTGTATTGTTGGCAACGCCCTTTAAATTATGCATAATTTGATAAATTGTGATTGAAATAAATAATTTGTTAATGATTCAAAAATTTTTGCATTGTCTCGGAATTTAAAAGAAATGTAAATAAATAGTTACTATTTGATTAAAATGTTATTCGAATGAATAATTTGCATGAATGAAAATGTTGATTTCTGAAGGTCATGGATTTTGAAGAATTTAGAAATTTTAAAATTCTATTTGTTATGAATTGTCAAGCATAAATTGTATTAAGTTTTAAATTATTAGTTTGTGCACCACTGAGTTCACCACTCAGCGATAGCTTGTTATGCTGTCGCAGATATAGAGACTAGAGGAGCAAGTGATTGAGTCACGAGGGACAGGGGAGCTACCTGCTAGAAGTTATCGGGTATAATTTATACCCTGACTATAAATATTCATTTTGATGTATGTATTGCACGTAATTGTATGGACATGTAAAATCGGTCTTGAGCAGCTTGTACAAAGTTTGTATAAAGTTGTAATAAATTTTAGTTTGGATTTTCTTAATGTAAATTTTGTAATGATGTATCTAAATTGTTTTGTTTCTAATGAAATATGAATGATATTGATTGACAGTATTTTGAGAATTATTGAACTTGTGAATTTGAGAAATTGATTGAGATTGAGTATGAAATTGAAGCAGTTGTTGAGAAAAATTTTTAGAAGTGCTTTTTACAGGTATTTGAAGAACTGTTTTCTCAAAATACAGAGGGAACTCTGTCAAAATTTTTATAAAATTTGCGGAAAAAGAAAATGGGCTAAAATTTCTAACTAGATTTAATTTAACTAAATGTTTTAAGTACTTATTAGAAAATGCTCACCACTTGTCAAAAATAAGAAAATTGTTTTAAAATCTCTAGTAGGGTACTTAATGAGTTATCGGTAGGTGAAGTTCGGTAGTTCATTAGGTATTCTATGGGATTATGCTATATCTTACAGAAGGGTAAGGTGTGACACTGGCTAACCAATCCATGCCCAAGATGATATCATAATCTCTGAAGGGCATTTCAATGAAATCAGACAGAAAAGTGTGTCCTTGGATCACCAAAGGACAATCCCTATACATTTTATTAACCCTGACCTCCTGTCCTAACGGACTTGTTACTAGCACCTCAAAGTCCATTTTTGTACATGGAACAACAATACAATCAATGATGCTAGCACTCACATAAGAATGGGTAGAACACGGATCAAATAACACAAACACATCTTGATTAAAAGTTGAGAAGGTACCAGCCACAACATCAGATGTCTCGGCCTTTTCTCTCTGTCTCATTGCATAGATTCTGACTGGAGCACTATCTTGCTCTGATTGTTTCACTGTGCCTTGGCTACCTGCTGGGCTACCTCTACCCCTGCCTCTACCTCTGCTAGGTGGTTGTGAACTTCTGGTGACAGGGCTCTAAACTGATCCTTCTGCAGTAGTAGGAGGTGGTCCAACTCTGCAAGTACTGGTGCAGTCCTTAGCAAAGTGTCATGTGCCTCCACAGTTATAATAGGCTCCAATAGCCTTGTAGCATATCCCACCATGATATCTTCCACAAGTTTCACATTGGCAGGGAGGGTAGGAACTTTTAGTTGTTCGACGACTGGACCTTAGTGGTCTCTGCCTTAATGATCCACCTCTGTTATATCCCTAAGCTCGAGGCTCCTCAAATTCTTTTCTCTTCCTCAAAATACTGCTTGAGCTCTGACCCATAGGTTTCTCTCTCTTCTCTATTTTATGTTGCCCATGTGGGGGTTGGGCCTGTACTTGGGCTTGGGCTGACAGATTATCAGCCGTTTGTTGAAAAGAAGTGGCCATTTGCTGGGCCATTTTGTGCAGTAATTTGTACCAGAAAGCGTGCAGTCTGATGCCTTCGACACTTTGTGGAGCTGGGGCCTCAACTTGTACCTCAGCCTCTATCGATTAATCGACTGAACGATCACCCTCTTCCATAGTCAATTCGAGGATCTTAGACCTCTTGAACAATTAACAAAAGGAGATTTCCTCTCGTTAGTGCATATTTATAATGTAATGTATTATATGTATCAAACAATGATATTGAGCAGTTGCACTATGAAGAAAGAATATTCAAGTTACAGGTGAAAACAAAATTTAAAAACTAGCTCTGATACCACTAAAACATGTCACACTCTACCCCTCTATAAGGCATAACATGATCCCGTAGTATACCTAATGAATTACCAACTTCGTCCACTGGTAACCCATTAAATACATTACAAGGGATTTTAAAACTTTTCTTACTTCTTTTTATAGTAGTGAGCACTATTTACAGGTGTTAAAAACCTTTTTGAACTTAAGTGAAAGAGCTAACAAATTTGAATTATTAGTAATTTCTATAAAAATTTTGGCAGAGTGCCCTCTGTATTTTGAATAAAACAGTTCTTCAGAAAACTTGTAAAAAACACTTCAAATGTATTTCTCAATCTCAATTCCACAATAAGTTTTCAATATTTCCAAAGGCTAAAATAAAAGAAATATAGTACAAATTTTATAAGCCAAAATAACTCATAAGTTATTTTACAACTTCAATGTACAATTTTAATTTACAACTGCTCAAAACCAAGAACAATATATACATACAGTGAACATACATTATAGTACAAAATGCAAAATATGGTATACTCAATATACCCGATGATCTCTCAGTGTTGCCCTAGCAGCCTAGTTTGCTGCCCTGTCCATCTGTCTACCTGCAATATCAATGAAAAGCTATCGCTGAGACAATGTCTCAGTGGTGCACAATAAAAAATTTTCAATACAATGCATAAATCATTCGTTCCCAAAACACAATTTAAATGCTGCACAATTACATTTCATAAATTATCAAAGCTCAATACAGAAAAATTTTGGGTCAAATAATTTAATAAACATAGTGTTGCCAATTCATACACAACTTAAGCCATGACATCAAATTTCCGATCAATGCCGCGTTGTACACCACAACAAAGCAATCTACAACCCCACTAATCGAAATCAATGAGGGAGGTGGCTAGCTAGCTAATGAGTACTCATGCGATCTACAACCTCAACTGGTAAACCAGAGAGGGAGGAAAAATAACTGATCTCACCCCATAAATGGAGGAGGAATAATAAGATACTGTCATGCTAAGTGTGAATCAAAAATCAATTCCAAACATTTTATTCAAATGATTCATGAGAAATCTAATAAATTTCCAAAGTCATAATTTCATTCACAAGATGACAACACAATTCATAATTAACTTCAATTTTACATAAATCACACTAAATCAAGTTTTCAATGACAAAAGGCTCAAATAAGGTTTATTGTACACAAACCTCTGATAACTGTCTCCTGGCCTTGACTCAGTGTTTCCTTCCCTTTCCCTGAGTCCTTGCTAACTGAGAAACACAAATTTGAAGTGTTTCAGTACTCATTTAAACTGTCTCTAACGATAATGCTAGATAATTAATTCACTGAATTCTATTATTTGCTTAGTCAACCTAATATGTCGACCATCGATGCATTTTAGGTAAATTAGGTTTTAATGTTACTAATATGTCACATTCAATAGTCTTTTAGTGTAACACCCTCCCGGTAGCAATTCCGTACATTCTACTGTTCCGGTGACCGGTGTCGGTCCGGATAGCTAGAACGTCCGGAAAAATATTTAAACTAAAGTGAGGAATCAAAATTAACTCAAATACTAATAAGAAACATTTAGTAAAAATTTTAGAAATAAAATACAACCAAGTCAAATGAGCCGGTGCCCAAGCGATGGGTAACCGGAGGGAAGTTGCGGTTCTCGCAACTAGGAGCCCTAGACCCGGGTAAAAATTTATAAAATAATTTTTGGGACTCTAGAGAAGGGTTATTGAGGTCCCTATGGCATTAGAATGCCAAGAAAATACCTAGAAAAATTTTTCAATCGGTACAGACAATTTTGACCCATTGAGCCAAACAGAGGGCATTTTGGTCATTTCGCCTTCAGAGGTGATTTTTGGCCGACTTGTCCAGTTGAGTGAATAATTATTATAATATAAAATATGAATTAAGGGTGATGAAAAATTAATGTAAAGCTATTAGAAAAGAAAAGAAAAGAAAAATCCATAAAAAGGGCTCATTTATGACATCATTATGATGTCATTTGAAATTCCCACCAATGACATTTAAACAACTATCAAATTAACTAATAAAAGAGACTAAATGAAGACCAAAATAACAAAAAATACAGCAGCCATCTCCCTCCCCAAAAAACCAGCCGAAACCCTTGACCCATCTCAACCTCCATTAAAGCTTCAAGCAAGCTCCCTTTCTCCCTTTGTTACACCACTAAACCCTAACCCCTTTCATTAAAACTTGACCATATCTCTTGGGGAAGCTTTTGGCAGCCAAGAAGAGGAAAGAAAGTGAAGTTTTGAGTTGGGAAAAATCTGCCTACAAGAGGTTAGTGCACCTATTTACTTAAAACTCTTATATTCCATGATAGTGACTTGAATTGAGTAAGGATTTGTAACTTAAATGAACAAAAAGTATGTGTATACATACCATGGATTTCGGCAGCCCTATTGAAGGAACAATAATGGAGTGTTTTGATAGACTTAAAGTGGATTAGAGATTATGTTTAAACCATGTATGCATGTGGATAGTGAATGAGATAGTTAATTAAAGCATGTTGTGAAAACTCATATGGAAATTAGGGTTTTGAGGAGTGAAAATTTGACTTGGCTTAGGAAATTGTTAGAGAACATTTTAATGGTCAATTAGTGACCATTTTAGGTAAGTTGACCACAATTTGGACTGAAATATAGCATGGCAAAGTGAATGTGTAGGCTGCCTAGGGACAGCAGCAGAGTGGCTGAGATTCCAGCCCACTTAGACAGCCATAACTTTAGCTGTGTAGGTCCAATTGGTGTTTGGCCAATTGGACATGAAACTAGGCTTGTAATGGCACATTTTTTCTGAAGAAACCATGCCCAAAAGACCAAAGCAAGAGGACCAAAAGTTGGCCCCAATCCGGATACCCTGCAACAGCACCTGCAGAAATGACCAAATGAACAGTAACTGTTCATTTGGCCATAATTCACTGTAGAAATGGTCAATTGACCTGAAATTTTTACAGCAACAATTTAAGACATAGAAAAACAACTTTCATGAAGAAACCTACCCCAAATTATGTCTATAACCTAACCCAAATGGCAGTCACAGTCACTGTTCATGTTACTGTAGATTTGGTAATTTTGCAGTTTTGGCAATCCTGCCAGCTGTGGTTTTTGGACCATATCTGGAGCTACAAAACTCCAAATGGAGTGATTCAAAAAAATAAATTCAACTAGACAAAATAAGGAACAACTTTCATGTTTACCATTTCTTCAAATTCTCACTGCAACAGTATCCAATGGAACAATAAAGTTGAGTTACAAAAACTGAAAATTCTGCTTCCCTTGGTTTAAACTTTGAAATGGTATAAATGCTTAATGCCAACAAGTTTTGAATGCCAAATGTGGTATGTTGGGAGTGCCAAAGCCAATGTACATATTTGCTATCCAAAAGTCAACATTTTTGTTGACCAGTGAGGTGAATAGTGACACCAAAACTTGAAATTCACAAATTGAAGAATTTAAAAGTTTCAAATGCCCTAGTATACCTAACAAGATTGGTTTGGATAGTTTGGCATGCCAATAGGGTTCAGTTAGCAGTACTGCACATGGCAATATACCATTCGGTGATTTTATGGCTTTTATCCATTCTGACCTTGTATTGAGCTTTGGCCTTATGCCTGATGTTATCACAGCTTGTTAGCTGTTCTGTTGCACACCGGGAGATGCATATGTGACCGATGGTGTGACGGCCCGAGGTACTTGATACCCAGTGTCAGTTTACCCATTTATCCAGTCCAGTCGTCTAGTGTAGGTTACTTGGGCAACCAAATGAATAAAAGTGGACAAAGTTAATGATATACAAATTCAAAACAAATAAAACATATACATTCACTACATATTTATTTTCTGCTATTTTCTTTTATTTTATTATTGCACCACTAAGCATTATTGCTTAGCGCGTTGCTTTTTCCACGCGTAGGTTCTGGAGATACAGATCGTGAGCCCAGTAGACCGCAGACTGGGTGAGTTCATCCTGCAGCTCTGCACAGTGTCCATGTCACCTCATTACCTGGAGTGCATTGGTAGGGCACTAGGTGTCATTTTGTCATTTTGTAACTAAATTTTTATTTTCTCATATGTATTTGGATTTATGTAATGTATTTTGAGGTTCATGTAAATAATAAAGATTTATGGTTATGTATGGAAGTAATTTGAGTATTTAATTGTTGTTTATATATGAGAACCCTGAGAAATGATGATTGAGAACTGAAACTGAACAATGTTGAGATTTTGATATTGAGACTCTGTTGATGAATTGAAGTTGGGATTGTTTGGAAATTATTTGGAAGTGCTTTTAACAGGTTCCGAAGAACTGTTTCCTCTATTTTTAGCCGGTACTCTGCCGGATTTTCTTTAAAATTTTCGGAACCTCAAATAAATAATAATTTCGATAAATGGCTTAAATGAATTATATTTCACAAATTGTATTCAAAACCATGATAAAAATTAATTAAGGTAAAATAGAGTGTGCCGGTACACCGTGTGACATTGCTTACCCGGACATACTGTATACGGGTAAGGGGTGTCACATTTAGGGTTGGTACATGTTACCAAATTCATTTCCATGTATTTTGTGTTTTATTGCAATTTGCTGGATTCCGAGATACTAGTTTGACCTAGCCGGACGACCTAGTTTCCTCGATTTTCGAGTTTCGATCGAAACTACAAACTTGTAGATCTATGTCTTATTGCACGCAGGGCAAAATTTCAGGTCATTCTGAGTTTACTAGACCAAGTTATGGTCATTTTACTATTGCTGGTCAAAATGCATCAAAATTGGTCACTTTAGGTCATTTTAGGTTCGGCCAGTTTTTGGACCCAAACTTGTGCAAGCTTTTTGACTTGCCTATGGTCATTTCTGGGCTTTGATGTCTTCATAAGACATGTAGATATAGGTCTTAAATATTATGGTAAAAATTTTAGGTCAACTGGACCTGTTTTGAGTGAGTTATGGCCAAAACACTAACCGCTACCCAAATGGTCAATTTTCTGGCCTTAATTGCACTAATCCGGATTTGGTCATTTTTCAAGTTACCTTACAAGCAGAATTTTGGTAAGCTTCCTTCATGAAAGTTGGCACTTTTTGTGCCTAGTTTCACCTCCAATTGGTCTCATACTAATTGGAGCCACACACTTAAGGTTCTAGGCCCATAACATAAACTGCCCTATTGCATTTTATTCATTACTCATCAAAGGACACTTTTAACACTTACCAAACTATACATTCATGCTAATTCTGGTTTGTACCATAACCTAAACACATTTCACAACATATTGTTGGTCATTTTGGAAGCTTATAATCACACTCAATATGCACCATATAGTACAGAATTTTTCAAGCTCAAATTACAACAATTCAATCACTTAACCTAGCTCATTTACATGTCCAACCTCACACCATCATACATATACACAAGCTGCCATAACAAGTACCACAATTCAACATTAATATTCCATAAACCAAACATGAAATAACATTTTTATGGTTCACCATTCAAACTGCCGATTCATACTCCTCTCTCCGTTAATGTCCAAGCTTCCAAATTCAAGTATACATTCACAATATACTTAGTATACATCACCCAATTTATTACTACACATATAAACACATAATCAACCCTTTAATCTACCATTTACAAGCAATAATAAACTGTCCTTAAGGAGTTTCCATGGCTGCCAAAAATACACCTGTCCCTTTAAACATCAAACCTCAAAAATCTCTCCATAATTCAACTACCCATAACATTCTTACTAACTTTAATGAAGCAATAACCAAAAATGCAAACTTACCACTTTGGAAACTCTTCAAAACCTCTCCAAAACTTGATCTTCTTGTTGCCTATCAACTGCCCAAGGTGTATGGACAATCTTTAATGAAGGAAAGTGCCAAGAAAGGAGCTTGAATCTCACATGCATGGAGCTCCAAGGTGGACGACAATGGTGGTTTCCCTTGAGAGCATTTTGGCTGGTTCTTTGGCAAGGTGAGGAAGAAGATGAAATCTATCCAAATGGTGAGTTAGTGGTCCACTTTGATGGGTGAGTGGAGCACTAAGCTTAATTTAATATTAGTTAACCTTAACTTTCCTTATTCCCACATTTAACTCCCCATTTTTGCTATTTACATTAGGTACCACTAATTAAATTTTTCATTATATTTTCCACGTGTAATATCATGTATTTTTAATGGACATTTAGGTCAAAAGACAACTCGGGGTGTTAAATGACCACAATGCCCCTGTTCAGGTTGCATTCCCGATTTTTCGGTAACACCGGGTTTTGTCCGTTTTTCGATTTCTCACTTTTCTTTGTACTAATTAACTAATTTTTCTTTGATAATTCTAATGGTATTTATACTTCAATAGAAATTTATTTAAGTCCTAAAAATATTGTCCAGGGTTCCCCGCAGTCCAGGGCTAGTCAACGGTCCACGCCGCGACTTCCTGGTGCAGTCACCCATCGCTAGGGTTCTCGGCTCACTTAACTTGGTTACATTTCTTTGCTATTATTTTTTCTTTGTTTTTCTTGTATTTTCTTTTCTTGTATTTCATTATTTTATGTCTCTTAAATCATATCGAAGTGTAGTTTTAAGCATTCTAACTGTTCAGACAACACTGGTCACCGGAACAGTAGAACGCACTACCAAACTTAGGGGCGTTAGGTAATGTCTCTAGTAGAATAACTTAAAGCCAGGGAGTTACACAAGCCTCCTTGTATTTGACACGGGCCATGTAACATATCCAATAAAACAACTCAAGAGACAGAAAGTTACACGGGTTCCAGAGCTCATTTACACGGGCCGTGTACTACTACATAATTTAAAATTTCAGGCAAAAATTTACATGGCCCTATATGTCGAGACTCGTGTAGTGATACACGACCCGTGTATCATGTCACAGACGTGAATCCTGGGGCTTGAAATGCTCGAAACGAAGAGTCCTAATGGCTCTTTAAATGCACCCTTAGAATTTAAACCATTCATAAAGGCAAAACCCTTCATCTCCACCCCTCTTAGGCTATAAAAACCCCTCAAATCTCATCTCCCTTCACCAAACCCTACTCTTCTCCTTCCCAAAAACTCACCAATGGCCCCTGCAAAGCGATCTGCAAGAAGAATCGACTCTTCCTCAAGGCAAAGAGGAGAATCCTCTTCTTCTCCACCACAGCCTCCACCCCAACGCCCAAGAACAAGGGTAGCCTCTCCCCAACCATCTCAACCAGCCCATCCTCCACCGCAACCCCAACCACAAGCCGCTCCACAACTTGAAATCTCCATTCCTTGGGGATTTCGTGATGATGCCCATAAGGCAATGTGCACCCGGTTTCACACCCGAAAAATAAACTCCTCCAAATACATGGATTTTCCGCTGCTAGAGCAAATCGGGCTGTAGAATGAAATCAATGGGCTACTCAATAGCGTCGGGTGGACAACATTTGCCCAACTCTAATTTCCAGCATATAAGGACACCACACTGGAGTTTTTAGGTAGTTTCAAGGCCACCTTATGGCCTACCGATAGGGAGGATAGGAGCAGGATTGAATTTCACCTCCTCGGTGTTGACCGGGTGATGAACATAGATGAGTTCAATGCCATCTTTGGCTTTGACAGTGCTGGCCACCAGGAGATCCCTAGGAACCGCATGCTCTACAATAGCATCAACTTCTGGAGTTCCATTGCCCCAAACACGGAGCCATATAACTCCAGCAAGTCCAAATCCATGGGCATCACAAGTCCAGCCCTACGCTATATGCATCGGTTCACTGCCCACACCATCATGGGCCGTGGCGACAGCCTTGGCATTGCAAATGCCAAATGAGCTATTCTTCTTGTGGTGTATGGTCACCGGATAACGCTACAGCACTGGCTTCTTTTTGTGCAACCATCTCCGATGCCTCTATCATTAGTCTACCGAGCACATCGTGCTTGGTGGCCTTGTTACAACAATTGCCCTCCACTTCGGCTTCGTTCCAGGACATCACAGGCCGCGCTCTATCACTGGAATGTTAAGAATGGATCAAACTATCTGCATATCCATGGGGATATGTAAGAAGGTGGGCAACACATGCTACCTGCTGGAAGCCAAAGGAAACACCATCCCTTAGAGAGATGAAGCATGAGAAGGACCTGGCGAGACTTCGCAGTCTCAAGAAGAAGGCCAAGAGCAGATGTTCCAAGAGTCCCCCGTTCGAGTGCCTCCATACACACCACCACCAACAGATCCAGTCCTCGCATACCTACAGTACATGGAGACTACAATATAAAGCAGAAAGCGAGCAATCGAGGACAGCCTCCAGGAAGCCCACAATAAATTGGACATGCTAATGGAGAAGCTAGATAATGAGGAGGAGGAGCCAGCATCGCCATCATCACTATCAGAGACCTTTTAGAGCTAAGACTATTGGATAGGATCTTTATTCTAATATCTTACATGCCTTAGTCCTAAGTTGCAATCATAGGTCTCTTTTATATGCTTAATGTCCAAACTTTTCAATACCTAATAAATAATATGCTTCCTTATAATCTTTGTATATTTTCTCTAATTTTGCATATTATTTTAATATTGAGGACAATGTTTGGTTTGAGTTTGGGGGGGGGGGGGGGGCGGGGATACATGTGCATTGCATATCATTATATGCACATCATTACATTGTTTAAATTTAGCTACATTATTCTTGTGTATCAAAATTTTTGAAAATTTTTGAAAAATTTTGGACTTTAAATTGTGAAACTTAGAACTATAACCAAATTCTAGTAAGCTAATAATTGGACTCCACGGAATAGAGGAATGAACGTATCTAGATAGGCAAAAAGGGATTATAACATGTTGTTTGTGACAAAACTAATCTCTTTAATGGAACTAGACTAGTTAAACCTCTTCATAACTATTAATTTATCACATTGAACTTGTAAAATTAGGAGAATAATTTTTGAAATACAAGCAAACCTAAAAAAATGCCTCACTAGCTCTAGAACATATCTCTTGGACCTATCAAGGCGAAATCCTAGCATATGCTTGATGAAGAAATGATTAAGGCATTCTTTGATATAGCCTCACTAAGCCTTAGCCACCCCTAATTAAAATGTATATCCCTTATAGCCAACTTGAAGCCTATGTTTATCCCTTAGAATTTATTGCTTACCCATGTTATTTACCCAGCCCCTAGCCTAAACACCTACCATACCCTTTTGAGGAGGAAAAATGCATAAGGAAAATGAAGAGAGGATGTAGAACTCAAGAAAGAGTGCAAGTGTGCAATTGAAATCAAAGAAAAATTTGTCTTTCCAACCCAGCAAAAGCAATGAGTTTGCGGGAGAGCACAAAGACACTACAAAAAAAAAAAAAAACTAAAAGCCCCTATTTTCCGTACAAAATATGTAGAAACGAACTTAGTATACTTGGTATTTTATGCATACATGCTCTCCTCATATTTACATTCCCTAAAAACCTTTCATTGGCAACCAAGTCATTATCCCTTTAGCCCCTTTACAACCTTTTTTAAAGACCTTTTGATCTTTTGAAAAATGCATGCTAAATTAGTGGGATAGAAAATTGAGATATGCCTATGGAGTTAGAATTGAATTACTTCATCACAATTACTCACAAAAGAGGCAAATTTAGGGGACTTAGTGTTTCTTAAATCTATCCCGATAAAACAGGTTATTTGTGACTTACTAATGGCCTTACAAAGAGGAATAATTAGTTGAAGCACCATGAAAGTGAAGGAGCGGAAGCGTGAAAAACACAAGTTTATACCATTGAATTCAAAAATTTTCACCTAGGGTCACATGCATCATGCAAGATTTATTTTTATCTATTTGATTTCAATGATAAACAACATATTAAAACTCTTTTAATATGTTTTTTGATCTGTATTTGTCATTTAAGATTTTAAAATTAATCAGATTAATTTTAGAACCCTAGATTAGATCAAGAACAAATACACTAACCTCTTGATGCACTGCAGCGTATTTGCGCCTTTGGGATGCATCTTCAGGACACCAAATGTTGTCCCTCTAGCTTGTCCACACGAAGTTCACCTATGGCAGCTCTTGAACAGCTTCTAAAGCTTTTTCTATTAATTAGAAAATCAAGTTTTGCCTTTTAAGAGATTAAACAGGACACTAGAAATAATTTCTACTATTTTTAATTCAAGAGATTGTTTGCTAATCTCTTGGAATTGATGAGAGATGAAGAAGAAGAGAGAATGAGAGCTTCAAGGTGGCGGCACAAAGGAGGAGGCAGCAGCTTGTGTTATTTTTCTTTTCATAACAACACTTATATAGCTAGGTCAACACATAAAACCCTTGCCACATGTCACCTTCTGATTGGTTATAGGTTTAATTGACCCAATCACATTGTGCCAAGTGTCAAATCTATATTTAATCTTAATTTTAAACATCTTACATGATTAAAAGATATTTGGTAAGCTTATGTGTAGTGCCATGTGTCACCATCTCATGGTGCCACATGTCACCCTGTGAAATGACCAAAATGCCCCTGTGTCTTAATTTTGAGTTCTCAACCCAAAATAATTATTTCTCTTCTTCTAATCATCAATTAATTAATCTTTATTAATTAATTTCTCATTAATTAAATTCATATTTAAATACTTTAAATATAAATTTAACTTATACTATACATCCAATAACCTAGATTTGGTTTCAAGTCATGCTAGGGACTTTGCAATCTAATTGCAAACCAAACCTATTTAATTAATCAATTGAACTCTTTAATTAATTAATTAAATCATATTTAATTAGGTGATAACTTGTGTATGCGTGTGACTTACTAGGCTCATCACTAATTGGCAATGAGATATGACATCAACTCTTAATATCATCAGAACTCTTTCTTACCATAAATGATTTCTCTAAATCATTTTATGCACCTCATAGACCATGGTTAACACCTAGCATAGCATGCCATGGCCACCCAATGAGTAATAAGGTTTACCTTAAATGAACATATAATCATATGTTACCATGCACTAGAATCTCTCTGTTACAAAATCCCAACTCAAGCTGGAGCCATGGTCTATGTCAAACCCCATTTGCTATGAATATTATGTTCTCTTTTAATTCCAGTTCTTGATTAAAAGATTTTCTCATTAGAAACTCTTTTCTGAATAAATCTATCTGTCCTGGCCAGGAACTTGAAACATCAAGAACAATTAAATGAACATAGGATTTTATTTTTATTTACTTAGAGAAACAGATTCCATCTTGATCAACACCTACCTCCATATATAACTAGTAGGAGCCAACACATGCCCATATACCCATACACAGTACAAGTATGAAAGCAGTATCAAACTCAAACCACCTATATACAAGATAACTGCGCTATCTCAGGTCTAAAGATTATTTGCACTGATATGATTTATGACAATGCATTGACAAGAGTAAACTCCATGTGCTTGTCATAAGTGTCACTGGTTCGGCCTACTTATCATGTATAAGTACCTATCATGTTTTTTATATGGCATGAGACTCACCATTCCATCTTATCTATATCTCATATAAATAACTTGGGAACAAACATGAATACAATCTTTCTGGATAAGTCATGTCCTTATTATAAAGTATCATCGATTGTGAACCTATTTATGATACTTTGTACTAGAAATACTATCACTCATATTCTCAACAACTTAAGAATAGAATTTCTAACAAAATATCAATGGACCTTTTCTATTACACATAAATATTTTATGTAAACAGAAAAGTGGAAATACCTTTTATTAATAAAAATATGTACAAGATACATACTAAATTATATGCTCTAGGGCATACTACTAACAATCTCCCACTAGCACTAGAGCCATTTATTACAATATCTTAGACCCATCTTCTCAAGTTGTCGGTTTAGTTGAGTCTGTGACATAGGCTTAGTGAATGGATCAGTTGGATTTTCAGCTGATGCTATTTTCTGTATGGCTATATCGCCTCGCCCAACTATTTCTCTGATAATGTGGTAGCACCTTTCTATGTGTTTGGATTTTTGATGAGACCTTAGTTCCTTAGCCTGTATGACTGTTCCATTGTTGTCACAGTGTAGTGGAACTGCTGACTCAATGGAAGGAACTACTGCAAGTTTTATCACAAACTTCTTTATCCAAACAGCTTCCTTTGCAGATCCGATGCGAGAATATACTCGATCTGTAGTGGAATCTACGATGCGTGCTCGCTTGGAACTCTTCCAACTGACTGCACCTCCATTATAAATGAATACATATCCAGATGTAGACTTTCTATCATCGATATCTGATTGGAAATCAGAATCAGTATAGCCATCCAATTGCAAGTCTCCACCTCCATAGATTAAGAATAAATCCTTAGTTCTTCTCAAGTACTTAAGGATATTCTTGGACTATCGATGTTCCAAACACGATTGGATTGATACCGCTAGTCAAACTAATAAAGATATGCGATATCTGGCCTAGTACACAACATCGCATATATTAAATTTCCAATAGCCGAAGCATATGGAATCCTGGCCATTTTATCTCTTTCTTCAGGAATCTTTGGAGAAATCTCTTTAGAAAGGTGGATACCATATCTCACTGGTAACAATCCTCTCTTGGAATCAAGCATGTTAAACCTTTTTAACACTTTTTCCAAGTATAGACTTTAGGATAAACCAATTATTCTTTTCGCTCTATCTCTATAGATGCGAATCCCAAGAATATAGGTTGCCTCCCCTAAGTCTTTCATGGAGAATGTATTTGACAACCATACCTTTATAGTTGTCAACATACGTGTGTCATTACCCATCAACAGTATATCATCCACATATAAGACAAGGAAAGTGATAGCACTGTCACTAACCTTCTTATATACACATGGTTCATCCTCATTTTTGATAAAATCAAATGATTTAATGGCTTCATCAAAACGGATGTTGCAACTCCTCAAAGCTTGCTTCAACCCATAAATGGATCGCTTTAGCTTGCATACCTTGGAACCATCTTGGGATTCAAAACCCCTAGGTTGTTCCATGAAAATGTTTTCTTCAATGTATCCATTGAGAAAAGCTGTTTTGACATCCATATGCCAAATCTCATAATCATAGTATGCAGCTATTGCTAATAGAATCCTAATTGATTTAAGCATGGCAACAGGCGAGAAAGTCTCCTCATAGTCGATTCCTTGCCTTTGGCGAAACCCTTTTGCTACTAGCCTTGCCTTATAGGTCTCTACCTTTCCATCAAAACCAATTTTCTTTTTGAAAACCCATCTGTTCCCTATAGGTACAATACCTTCAGGTGGGTCAACAAGATCCCAAACTTGATTCTTATACATGGAATCAATTTCGGCTTTCATAGCATCAATCCATTTTGAAGAGTCTATATCTGATATAGCTTCTTCATAGGTAAGTGGATCATCTCCATGATCTACTTCTTCATGAGTAGACAACTCTTGTTCTTCTTCATGAAGAAAACCATATCTCACTGGTGGGTGAGATACCCTGGTTGTTTTACAAGGAATAATTGTAGATGTTTCATCAATGGGTGCAGGTTGACTAGATGGATCTATATCCATCTGATCTATTGGTTGGTCAGAATTCTCCAATTCCAACTCTATTTGCCTTCCTTTGCCTCCTTCTTGAACAAACTATTGTTCAAGAAATGTGACATCTCTACTCACTACAACCTTTTGTGATGCAGGCAAATAAAAATAATATCCAAAACTATCTTTTGGATATCCAACAAATGGACCCTTTTCTGATTTGGTTTCCAATTTATCAGTGTTCAGCTTTTTGATATAAGCTAGACAACCCCAAATCTTAACATGCTTAAGACTTGGTGTTCTTCCTTGCCATATCTCATAAGGTGTGGAAGAAACTGATTTTGATGGAATCTTATTTAGAATATATAAAGCTGATTCTAATGCAAATCCCCAAAAAGAGATTGACATATCAGTATAGCTCATCATACTACGTACCATATCCAATAGGGTACGATTTCTCCTTTCAGATACACCATTCAGCTGTTGCGTTCCTGGAGGAGTCAGCTGGGAAACAATACCGTGCTCTCTTAAGTATTCATCAAATTCAGTACTCAAATATTCACCTCCATGATCTGATCGAAGAGCTTTAATACTCTTTCCTGTTTGATTTTCTACTTCAGATTTAAATTCTTTGAACTTTTCAAAGGATTCATGTTTGTATTTCATCAAGTACAAATACCCAAACCTTAATTTATCATCAGTAAAGGTAATAAAGTAATGAAAACCGCCTCTAGCCATTTCCTTAAATGGACCACATACATCACTATGTATTAGCTCCAAAATATTTTCAGCCCTTAGCCCTTGTCCAATAAAGGGTGATCTAGTCATTTTGCCTTGAAGGCAAGATTCACAAGTTGGAGTAGGCTCAGAGCCCAATAAGGAAAGAATCCCCATTTTCTCCAGTTTTATAATCCTATCTTCTACAACATGACATAACCTTTAGTGCCAAATATATTTTGAACTTGAGTTGGTTTTCACCATGGCATTGCCTTCATTTAGATCACTTGCATTTATTTTGTGTTTGTCATTATTATCCAAATAATAAAGACCATCATTCATATAACCTGACTCAACATATTTATTTCCAAAATAAATATTGCAAACATCATCTGTGAACTGAAATTCATAGCCATTTCTAGTGAAATTAGATATAGAAATGATGTTCTTAAAAGCATCAGGTACATATAAAATATTATCCAAACACAAAACATGTCCAGACATGTAAAAAGATTTAGATCCTATGGCTAAAGCTTCAACAGTTGAGCCATTGCCAATCCGGACTCTAACATCTTGAGAACGCAAGCTGCTACTATTTGCTAGTTCTTGCATATCATGAGAAATGTGAGAACTGGCACCATTATCTAAAACCCAAGCTATAGATGAACTATGAGTATCATCAGAATCTAAATAACAAGATATGGACATACCTTCCAAAGGTGTATCCTTCTTGTCCTTCAGAGAAGCAAGATACTCTGGGCAGTTCCTTTTCTAGTACCCATCCTTCTGGCAGTGGAAACACTTTCCTTTGCCTCTATCAGCTTTAGTCTTCCCTTTCTGTTTAACTATTTTCTTGGAAGGACCAGGAATCTGAGATTTCTTTTTCTTATTGCCCTTCTTCTTGTTGGACTTTCCAGCAAAAGAAGATGCAATCAAAGCTACATCTTTTTCTTTATTGCCCGGCATATTCTTTTGGGCAATAACCAGCATGTTGAGTAAACCAGCTAAGGTGCATTCTTGTTTAGTCATATGAAAATTTGTCACAAAATTCCCAAAAGACTCAGGAAGGGACTGAAGGATCAAATCCATCTGTAGATGGAAATCCATGTTGAAGTCAAGATGTTCCAGCTGCTCAATCAGCCGAATCATCTTGTGGACATGATCCCAAACATTCTGTCCCTCAGGCATCCTCATGCGGAACAGCTGCCTAGATATCTCATACCTAGCATTCCTGCTGTGCTCAACATACAACTATTGTAGGTGAAGGAGGATCTCACTCGCACTCTGCATGTTCTCATGCTGATTCTGTAATTCATTACTCATGGAAGCAAGCATGTAACACTTAGCTCTCATATCATGCTCCTTCCACTTGTCCAAAGTTTCATGTTCCTCTTGAGTGGCCTCTGGAGGTAAGGGACCAGGAACATTTGAGTCTAGAACATATCCTATATGTTCAAGGATCAGGACAAGTTTTAAATTTCTTAGCCAATCAGAGAGATTAGGTCCTGTTAACCTATTGCGATCAAGTATGCTTGCAAAGATATTGGATGGTGGTGGTTGTTCTGTGCTCATTATTATCAGAAAATTAACTGCAAAAAATAACCAGATTAATTAGTAAATGTATCATGTAATTAACCAAAATGATTATGGTCTTTTAATCAAATTGGTCCTCCCACTAACTTAGCGAATCCTACACTTCTAAAGTATAAAACGAAAATCCTAGTTGGATGGATTTTTAGTGGGTGATTAAATTCTTATAATTCTATTGATCATCCTCAGTTACATCCATTATTGGAATTACAATAAACTATAAGTGAGCAACTCCTTGCCCATCACATCTCATGTGAGGTTCAATCCTTTACCTAGCCTCTAATGCTCAAAATCTCATGTACATCCATTATTGACTTATCTTGCATTAGTTAAGTTGATCCCATTGAGCCAATAATTATGTAAATAATTTTAATGTCCTCAGGTACATCCAATATTGGCCACCAAACCATTTACATATTTACAACATCTCATGCTTAACAATTATTCTTAAGAAAATCTCTTAAACTAATTGCATCTTATGTAAGTATTTAAAATTTCCTAAAATAATTGCCTCAATGGAGGGCCCATGTTATAATTACCTTAATTATAACATTTCCAACTTAATCATTTGTTTGGAAGATTTTGTGATCATCCTAATTACTATTAAGGTCTCACTTTGCACATTATCCATTTAGCATGCATATATCGCATACTGCATACATTCACATACATCTCATGCATTCATGGACAATAAATAAATATGGTATGATCATGGACTTTCTAAGGGATTCAATTCTGAGCCACCAAGATTTGAATCAGGGTATTCCTAGGTGCATTTCATTCATTCATAGCACAAGAGTTGCTGAAGGAGTACATAATTAACACTTGATATTGAATTCTTCCCACTGGTCCCACCAATGCTCTTGACCTCCTCAATCTTCTTGCAATCCAATTACATAGTAATCCTTGGCATACCAAGATGAATTTACAAGAACTTAAATAAATGAAATTACAACCCAAAATTATTACAACCTTAATAATACATGCCCAAAATAAATTAAATTAAATTAATTAATTTACAATCCCAAAGAATCATAAAAGAAATAAATCCAATCACATTGATCTTTTATAGTCCATGATCATTCATCATGCATATCACTATTTAACAATTAAATAAAACATACATACTTAAATTAAATTGAATATCTCATATTCAACTTAAAAATCCAGATTTGAATATGATTCAAATAAATTTAAAAATTCAGATTTGAATCTCATTCAAACAAATTTAAAAATTTAGATTTGAATCACATTCAAATAACCTTAAAAATTCAGATTTGAATCACATTCAAACAATTTTTAAGAAATCAGATTTGAATCATATTCAAACAATTTTTAAAAATTCAGATCTGAATATTATTCAAACAACTTTAAAAAATCAGATTTAAATATGATTCAAACAACTTTAAAAATTCAGATTTGAATTACATTCAAACAATTTTTAAAATTCAGATTTGAATCACATTCAAACAATTTTTAAAATTCTGATTTGAATCATAATTTAATTTTGTGATTAAAATTCTAATTAAACAATTTAATTAGACATAGGATGAGCTTTTAGATCATACAACAATTGCAAATTAAAAAGCCAAACCTTGATCCAACCATGGAAGCCAAAATTGGCGCACCAAAGATGGTGTTCTTCAAGCATGCCGCCACACATCCATTGCAACCAGCAATGGATAAATCATCTAATGATCAAAACACACAATTAAATCATATAATCAACAATCTAAATGGCAAATATAGTGGCTCTGATACCAATTAAAGGAGCGGAAGCGTGAAAAATACAAGTTTATACCATTGAATTCAAAAATTTTCACCTAGGGTCACATGCATCATGCAAGATTTATTTTTATCTATTTGATTTTAATGATAAACAACATATTAAAACTCTTTTAATATGTTTTTTGGATCTATATTTGCCATTTAAGATTTTAAAATTAATCAGATTAATGTTAGAACCCTAGATTAGATCAAGAATAAATACACTAACCTCTTGATGTACTACAGTGTATTTGTGCCTTTGGGATGCATCTTCAGGACACCAAATGTTGTCCTTCTAGTTTGTCCACACCAAGTTCACCTATTGCAGCCCTTGAACAGCTTCTGAAGCTTTTTATATTAATTAGAAAATCAAGTTTTACCTTTTAAGAGATTAAACAGGACACTAGAAACAATTTCTAGTATTTTTAATTCAAGAGATTGTTTGCTAATCTCTTGGAATTGATGAGAGATGAAGAAGAAGAGAGAATGAGAGCTTTAAGGTGGCAGCACAAAGGAGGAGGCAGCAGCTTATGTTATTTTTCTTTTCATAACAACACTTATATAGCTAGGTCAACACATAAAACCCTTGTCACATGTCACCTTTTGATTGGTTCTAGGTTTAATTGACCCAATCACATTGTGCCAAGTGTCAAACCTATATTTAATCATAATTTTAATCATCTTACATGATTAAAAGACATTTGGCAAGCTTATGTGTAGTGCCATGTGTTACCATCTCATGGTGCCACATGTCACCCGGTGAAATGACCAAAATGCTCCTGTGTCTTAATTTTGAGTTCTCAACCCAAAATAATTATTTCTCTTCTTCTAATCAATTTATATCAAATATAAATCAATTAATTAATCTTTATTAATTAATTTCTCATTAATTAAATTCATATTTAAACACTTTAAATATAAATTTAACTTATACTGTACATCCAATAACCTAGATTTGGTTTCAAGTCATGCTAGGGACTTTGCAATCTAATTGCAAACCAAACCTATTTAATTAATCAATTAAACTCTTCAATTAATTAATTAAATCATATTTAATTAGGTGATAACTTGTGTATGTGTGTGACTTACTGGGCTCATCACTAATTGGCAATGAGATATGATATCAACTCTTAATATTATCAGAACTCTTTCTTACCATAAATAATTTCTCTAAATCATTTTATGTACCTCATAGACCATGGTTAACACCTAGCATAGCATGCCATGGCCACCCAATTAGTAATAAAGCTTACCTTAAATGAACCTATAATCACATGTTACCATGCACTAGAATCTCTCTGTTACAAAATCCCAACTTAAGCTGGAGTCATGGTTTATGTCAAACCCCATTTGCTATGAATATTATGTTCTCTTTTAATTCCAGTTCTTGATTAAAAGATTTTCTCATCAGAAACTCTTTTATGAATAAATCTATCTGTCCTGGCCAGGAACTTGAAACATCAAGAACAATTAAATGAATATAGGATTTTATCTCTATTTACTTAGAGGAACAGATTCCATTTTGATCAACACCTACCTCCATATATAACTAGTAAGAGCCAACACATGCCCATATACCCATACACAGTACAAGTATGAAAGCAGTATCAAACTCAAACCACCTATATACAAGATAATTGTGCTATCTCAGGTTTAAAGATTATATGCACTGATTGAAGGAACGGAAGCGTGAAAAACACAAGATTATACCATTGAATTCAAAAATTTTCACCTAGGGTCACATGCACCATGCAAGATTTATTTTTATCTATTTGATTTCAATGATAAACAACATATTAAAACTCTTTTAATATGTTTTTGGATCTGTATTTGCCATTTAAGATTTTAAAATTAATCAAATTAATTTTAGAACCCTAGATTAAATCAAGAACGATTACACTAACCTCTTGATGTGCCGCAAATGTTCGCCTTTGAGATTCGTCTTCAGGACACCAGATGTTGTCCCTCTAGCTTTTCCACACCAAGAACACCTATGGCAGCCCTTGAACAGCTTCCAAAGCCTTTTCTATTAATTAGAAATTCAAGTTCTGCCTTTTAAGAGATTAGAGATGTAAACAGGACACTAGAAACAATTTCTAGTGTTCTTAATTCAAGAGATTGATGGCTAATCTCTTTGAATTGATGAGAGATGAAGAGAAATAGCTGGAGAGGCTCAAAGTGGCGTGACAATTGAGAGGAGAGGCTGCTGGTTACGTTTTCTTTTCATAACCACACTTAAATAGCTAGGTTAACACATTAAACCCTAGCCACATGTCACCTTTTGATTAGCTCTAGGTTTAAGTGACCCAATCACATTGTGCCAAGTGTCAAACCTATATTTAATCTTGATTTTAATCATCTTACATGATTAAAAAAACATTTGGCAAGCTTATGTGTTATGCCATGTGTCACCATCTCATGGTGCCATTTGTCACACTGTGAAATGACCAAAATGCCCCTGTGTCTTAATTTTGAGTTCTTAACCCAAAATAATTATTTTCTTCTTCTAATTAATTTATATCAAATATAAATTAATTAATTAATCTCTATTAATTAATTTCTCATCAATTAAATTCATATTTAAACACTTTAAATATAAATTTAATTTATACTACACATCCAATAATCTAGATTTGGTTTCAAGTCATGCTAGGGACTTTGCAATTTAATTGCAAACTAAATCTATTTAATTAATCAATTAAACTCTTTAATTAATTAATTAAATCATATTTAAATAGGTGATAACTTGTGTATGTGTGTGACTTACTAGGCTCATCACTAATTGGCAATGAGACATGATATCAACTCTTAATATCATCAGAACTCTTTCTTACCATAAATGATTTCTCTAAATCATTTTATGAACCTCATAGACCATGGTTAACACCTAGCATAGCATGCCATGGCCACCCAATTAGTAATAAGATTTACCTTAAATGAACCTATAATCATATGTTACCATGCACTAGAATCTCACTGTTACAAAATCCCAACTCAAGCTGGAGTCATGGTTTATGTCAAACTCCATTTGCTATGAATATTATGTTCTCTTTTAATTCCAGTTCTTGATTAAAAGATTTTTCTCATCGTAAACTCTTTCGAATAAATCTATCTGTCTGGCCAGAACTTAAAACATCAAGAACAATTAAATGAACATAGGATTTTATCTCTTTTACTTAGAGGAACAGATTCCTTCTTGATCAACACCTACCTCCATATATAACTAGCAGGAGCCAACAGATGCCCATATACCCATACATAGAACAAGTATGAAAGCGATCAAACTCAAACTACCTATATACAAGATAACTGTGCTATCTTAGGTCTAAAGATTATATGCATCGATATGATTTATGACAAAACATTGACAAGAGTAAACTCCATGTGCTTGTCATAAGTGTCACCGGTTCGCCTACTTATCATTTATAAGTGCCTATCATGTTTGTTATATGGCATGAGACTCACCATTCCATCTTATTTATATCTCATATAAATAACTTGGGAACAAACATGAATACAATCTTTCTGGATAAGTCATGTCCTTATTATGAAGTATCCTCGATTGTGAACCTATTTATGATACTTTGTGCTAGAAATATTGTCACTCATATTCTTAACAACTTAAGAATAATATTTCTAACAAAATATCAATGGACCTTTTCTATTACACATAAATATATTATGTAAACGGAAAAGTGGAAATGCCTTTTATTAATAAAAATATGTACAAGATACATACTAAATGATATGGTCTAGGGCATACTACTAACAATCTCCCACTAGCACTAGAGCCATTCATTACAATATCTTAGACCCATCTTCTCAAGATGTCAGTCTAACTGAGCTTATGACAAAGGCTTAGTGAATGGATCAGCTGAATTTTTCAGCTGATGTTATTTTTCTGCATGACTATATCGCCTTGCCCAACTATATCTCTAATAATGTGATAGTGCCTTTCTATGTGTTTGGATTTTGGGTGAGACCTTAGTTCCTTAGCCTGCATGACTGTTCCATTATTGTCACAGTGTAATAGAACTGCTGACTCAATGGAAGGAACTACTGTAAGTTCTGTCACGAACTTCTTTATCCAAACAGCTTCTTTTGCAAGATTCGATGCAAAGAATATACTCACCTCGAGAGTGGAATTTGCAGTCGTGCTCTGTTTGGAACTCTTCCAACTGATTGCACCTCCATTACAAATGAACACATGTCCTGAGGTAGACTTTCTATCATCGATATCTGATTGGAAATCAGAATCAGTACAACCATCCAATTGCAAGTCTCCACCTCCATAAATCAAGAATAAATCCTTAGTTCTTCTCAAGTACTTAAGGATATTCTTGACAGCTATCCAAAGGTTCCAAACCCGATTGGATTGATACCGCTAGTCAAACTAATAAAGATATGCGATATCCGCCTAGTACACAACATTGCATACATTAAACTTCCAATAGCCAAGCATATGGAATCCTGCCATCTTATCTCTTTCTTCGTGTGTCTGTGGAGACATCGCTTTAGAAAGGTGGATACCATGTCTCACTTGTAACACTCCTCTCTTGGCATCCAGCATGTTAAACCGCTTTAACACCTTTTCCAAGTATAGACTTTGGGATAAACCAATTCTTCTTTTCGCTTTATCTCTATAGATGCGAATCCCAAGAATATAGGTTGCCTCCCTAAGTCTTTCATGGAGAATGTATTTGACAACCATACCTTTATAGTCACAACATACCCGTATCATTACCCATCAACAAAGATGTCATCCACATATAAGACAAGGAAAGTGATAGCACTCACTAACCTTCTTATATACACATGGCTCATCCTCATTTTTGATAAAACCAAAAGATTTAATGGCTTCATCAAAACGGATGTTCCAACTCCTCAAGCTTGTTTCAACCCATAAATGGATCGCTTTAGCTTGCATACCTTGGAACCATCTTGGGATTCAAATCCCTTAGGTTGTTCCATGAAAATGTTTTCTTCAATGTATCCATTGAGAAAAGCCGCTTTGACATCCATCCGCCAAATCTCATAATCATAGTATGCACTATTGCTAATAAAATCCTAATTGATTTAAGCATGGCAACAAAGTAGAAAGACTCCTCATAGTCTATTCCAAGCCTTTGGCCAAACCCTTTCGCTACTAGCCTTGCCTTATATGACTCTACCTTTCCATCAGAACCAATTTTATTCTATAAAACCAATTTTTTCCCTATAGGTACAATACCTTCTGTGTGGGTCAACAGATCCCAAACTTGATTCTTATACATGGAATCAATCTCAATTTCATACAATCAATCCATTTTGAAGAGTCTATATCTGATATAGCTTCTTAATATGTAATTGGATCATCTCCATGATCTACTTCTTCATGAGTAGACAACTCTTGTTCTTCTTCATGAAGAAAACCATATCTCAGTGGGTGAGATACCCGTTGTTCTACGAGGAACAGCTTGTAGATGTTTCATCAATGGGTATAGGTTGACTAGATGGATCTATATCCATCCGATGCTGGTTGGTCATAATTCTCCAATTCTAACTCTATTTCCCTTCCTTTGACTCCTTCATGAACAAACATTTGTTCAATAAATGTGGCATCTCTACTTATCTCAACCTTTTGTGAAGTAGGCAAATAAAAATAATATCCAAAACTATCTTTTGGATATCCAACAAATCGACCTCTTCTCGATCCGGTCTCCAATTTATCGGTGTTCACTTTTGATATATTTGGACAACCCCAAATCTTAACATGCTTAAGACTTGGTTTTCTTCCATGCCATATCTCATAAGGTGTGGAAGAAACTGATTTTGATGGAATCCTATTCGAATATATAAAGTCGATTCTAATGCAAATCCCCAAAAGGAGATTGGCATATCAAGATAGCTCATCATACTACGCACCATATCCAATAGGGTACGATTTCTCCTTCGATACACCATTCACCGTGGCGTTCTGGAGGAGTCACCGAGAAACAATGCCATGCTCTCTCAAGTATTCATCAAATTCGACTCAAATATTCACCTCCACGATCCGATCGAAGAGCTTTAATACTTTTTCTGTTTGATTTTCTACTTGATTTAAATTCCTTAAACTTTTCAAAGGATTCATGTTTGTATTTCATCAAATACAAATACCCAAACCTTGATTTATCATCAAGAAAGGTAATAAAATAATGAAAGCCCTCTAGCCATTTCTTTAAACGGACCACATACATCACTATGTATTAGTTCCAAAATATTTTCAGCTCTTAGCCCTTGTCCAACAAAGGGTGATCTAGTCATTTTGCCTTGAAGGCAAGATTCACAAGTTGGAGTAGGCTCAGAGCCCAATGAGGATAGAATCCCCATTTTCTCCAATTTTGCAATCCTATCTTCGCAACATGACATAACCTTAAGTGCCAAATATATTTTGAACTTGAGTTGGTTTTCACCATGGCATTGTATTCTTTTAGATCACTTGCATTCAATTTGTGTTTGTCATTATTATCCAAATAATAAAGACCATCATTCATATAACCCGAACCAACATATTTATTTCCAAAATAAATATTGCAAACATCATCTGTGAACTGAAATTCATAGCCATTTCCAAATAAACTAGATATAGAAATGATGTTCTTAAAAGCATCAGTACATATAAAATATTATCCAAACACAAAACATGTCCAAACATGTAAAAGATTTAGATCCTATGGCTAAAGCTTCAATATTGAGCCATTGCCAATCCGACTCTAATATCTTGAGAACGCAAGTCGCCATCGCTTGCTAGTTCCTGCATATCATTTGATATGTGAGAACTTGCACCAGTATCTAAAACCGAAGCGGTAGATGATGTATAAGTATCATCAGAAGCTAAATATCAACTTATGGACATACCTTCGGTTGTTGTATGCTTCTTGTCCTTCATAGAAGCAAGATACTCTGGGCAGTTCCTTTTCAAGGGCCCATCCTTCTAGCTGGGGAAACACTTTCCGTTGCCTCCATCACTTTAGTCTTCCTTTCTGCTTAGCTATTTTCTTGAAGGACCAGAATGAGGTTTCTTTTTCTTATTGCCCTTCTTCTTGTTGGACTTTCCTGTAAGAAGATGCAACCAAAGCTACCTCTTTTCCTTTATTGCTCGGCATATTCTTTTGGGCAATAACCAAAGATGTTGAGTAATTCAGCTAAGGTGCATTCTGTTTAGTCATATGGAAATTTGTCACAAAATTCCCAAAAGACTCGTGAAGGACCGAAGGATCAAATCCGTTTGTAGTTGGAAATCCATGTTGAAGTCAAGATGTTCCAACCGCTCAATCACCAATCATCTTGTGGACATGATCCCCAACATTCTCGCCCTCGGACATCCTCATACGGAATAATGCCTAGATATCTCATACCTAGCATTCTCGCTGTGCTCACCATACAACTCTTGTAGGTGAAGGAGGATCTCACTGCACTCTGCATGTTCTCATGTTGCTTCAGAACTCATTACTCATAGAAGCAAGCATGTAACACTTAGCTCTCATATCATGCTCCTTCAACTTGTCCAAAGTTTCATGTTCCTCTTGTGTGGCCTCTGGAGGTAAGTGACCATGAACATTTGAATCTAGAACATATCATATATGTTCAAGGTTCATGACAAGTTTCAAATTTCTTAGCCAATCGATGATTAGGTCCCGCAACCTATTGTGATCAAGTATGCTTGCAAGGATATTGGATGGTGGTGGTTGTTTTGTGCTCATTTTTATCGTAAAATTAATCGCAGAAAATAACCAGATTAATTAGTAAATGTATCATGTAATTAACCAAAATGATTATGGTCTTTTAATCAAATTGGTCCTCCCACTAACTTAGCTAATCCTACACTTCCAAAGTAGAAAACGGAAATCCTAGTTGGATGGATTTCTAGTGGGTGATTGAATTCTTATAATTCTATTGATCATCCTCAGGTACATCCATTATTGGAATTACAATAAACTATATAAGTGAGCAACTCCTTGCCCATCACATCTCATGTGAGGTTCAATCCTTTACCTAGCCCCTAATGCTCAAAATCTCAGGTACATCCATTATTGACTTATCTTGCATTAGTTAAGTTGATCCCATTGAGCCAGTAATTATGCAAATAATTTTAATGTCCTCAGGTACATCCAATATTGGCCACCAAACCATTTACATATTTACAACATCTCATGCTTAACAATTATTCTTAAGAAAATCTCTTAAATTAATTGCATCTCATGCAACTATTTAAAATTTCTTAAATTAATTGCCCCAATGGAGGGCTTATGTTATAATTACTTTAATTATAGCATTTCCAACTTAATCATTTGTTTGGAAGATTTTATAGCCATCCTAATTACTATTAAGGTCTCACTTTGCACATTATCCATTTAGCATGCATATATCATATAATTGCATACATTCCCATACATCTCATGCATTCATGGATAAACAGTAAATATGGTATGATCATGGACTTTCTAAGGGATTCAATTCTGAGCCACCAAGAATTGAATCAGGGCATTCCTAGGTGCATTTCATTCATTCATTTTATAAGAGTTGCTGAAGGAGTACATAATCAACACTTGATATTGAATTCCTCCCACTGGTCCCACCAATGCTCTTGACCTCCTTGAACTTCTTGGAATCCAATATTACATAGTAATCCTTAGCATACCAAGGTGAATTTACAAGAACTTAAATAAATGAAATTATAACCCAAAAATATTACAAACTTAATAATACATGCCCAAAATAAATTAATTAATTTACAATCCCAAAGAAACATAAAAGAAATAAATCCAATCACATTGGTCTTTTATAGTCCATGATCATCCATCATGCATATCACTATTTAACAATTAAATAAAACATACATACTTAAATTAAATTGAATATGTCATATTCAACTTAAAAATCCAGATTTGAATATGATTCAAACAAATTTAAAAATTCAGATTTGAATCTCATTCAAACAAATTTAAAAATTCAGATTTGAATCACATTCAAACAACTTCAAAAATTCAGATTTGAATCACATTCAAACATTTTTTAAAAAATCATATTTGAATCACATTCAAATATTTTTTTAAAAATCAGATCTGAATTTTATTGAATCAATTTTAAAAAATCAGATTTAAATATGATTCAAACAATTTTAAAAATTCAGATTTGAATCACATTCAAACAATTTTTTTAAAAATCTGATTTGAATCATAATTTAATTGTGTGATTAAAACAACTAATTAAACACTTTAATTAGTCAAAGAATAGGCCTTAGATCATACAACAATTGCAGAATTAAAAGCCAAACCTTGAACCACCCAAGGAACCATTGTTGCCGCCACCAATGGTGGCTTCACCATGTGTGCCGCCACACCTCATGATCCAACAAGCAATGAATCTCTTGATCTCATGATCAAACACACAATTAAATTATATAATCAACAATCTAAATGGCAAATATAGTGGCTCTGATACCAATTGAAGGAACGGAAGCGTGAAAAACACAAGATTATACCATTGAATTCAAAAATTTTCACCTAGGGTCACATGCACCATGCAAGATTTATTTTTATCTATTTGATTTCAATGATAAACAACATATTAAAACTCTTTTAATATGTTTTTGGATCTGTATTTTCCATTTAAGATTTTAAAATTAATCAAATTAATTTTGGAACCCTAGATTAAATAAAAAACGATTACACTAACCTCTTGATGTGCTGCAGCGTGTCTGCGCCTTTGAGATTCGTCTTCAGGACACCAGATGTTGTCCCTCTAGCTTGTCCACACCAAGAACACCTATGGCAGCCCTTGAACAGC
The DNA here is from genome assembly GCF_030052815.1 of Hevea brasiliensis. Lineage (NCBI taxonomy): Eukaryota > Viridiplantae > Streptophyta > Magnoliopsida > Malpighiales > Euphorbiaceae > Hevea > Hevea brasiliensis. Next base: position 2,500,326 of record NW_026614695.1, on the reverse strand, counting down.
TTCCAAAGCCTTTTCTATTAATTAGAAATTCAAGTTCTGCCTTTTAAGAGATTAGAGATGTAAACAGGACACTAGAAACAATTTCTAGTGTTCTTAATTCAAGAGATTGATGGCTAATCTCTTTGAATTGATGAGAGATGAAGAGAAATAGCTGGAGAGGCTCAAAGTGGCGTGACAATTGAGAGGAGAGGCTGCTGGTTATGTTTTCTTTTCATAACCACACTTAAATAGCTAGGTTAACACATTAAACCCTAGCCACATGTCACCTTTTGATTAGCTCTAGGTTTAAGTGACCCAATCACATTGTGCCAAGTGTCAAACCAATATTTAATCTTGATTTTAATCATCTTACATGATTAAAAAACATTTGGCAAGCTTATGTGTTATGCCACGTGTCACCATCTCATGGTGCCACGTGTCACACTGTGAAATGACCAAAATGCCCCTGTGTCTTAATTTTGAGTTCTTAACCCAAAATAATTATTTTCTTCTTCTAATTAATTTATATCAAATATAAATTAATTAATTAATCTCTATTAATTAATTTCTCATCAATTAAATTCATATTTAAACACTTTAAATATAAATTTAATTTATACTACACATCCAATAATCTAGATTTGGTTTCAAGTCATGCTAGGGACTTTGCAATTTAATTGCAAACCAAATCTATTTAATTAATCAATTAAACTCTTTAATTAATTAATTAAATCATATTTAAATAGGTGATAACTTGTGTATGTGTGTGACTTACTAGGCTCATCACTAATTGGCAATGAGACATGATATCAACTCTTAATATCATCAGAACTCTTTCTTATCATAAATGATTTCTCTAAATCATTTTATGAACCTCATAGACCATGGTTAACACCTAGCATAGCATGCCATGGCCACCCAATTAGTAATAAGATTTACCTTAAATGAACCTATAATCATATGTTACCATGCACTAGAATCTCTCTGTTACAAAATCCCAACTCAAGCTGGAGTCATGGTTTATGTCAAACTCTATTTGCTATGAATATTATGTTCTCTTTTAATTCCAGTTCTTGATTAAAAGATTTTTCTCATCAGAAACTCTTTTCTGAATAAATCTATCTGTCCTGGCCAGGAACTTAAAACATCAAGAACAATTAAATGAACATAGGATTTTATCTCTATTTACTTAGAGGAACAGATTCCTTCTTGATCAATACCTACATCCATATATAACTAGCAGGAGCCAACACATGCCCATATACCCATACATAGTACAAGTATGAAAGCAGTATCAAACTCAAACTACCTATATACAAGATAACTGTGCTATCTCAGGTCTAAAGATTATATGCACTGATATGATTTATGACAAAACATTGACAAGAGTAAACTCCATGTGCTTGTCATAAGTGTCACTGGTTCGGCCTACTTATCATTTATAAGTGCTTATCATGTTTGTTATATGGCATGAGACTCACCATTCCATCTTATTTATATCTCATATAAATAACTTGGGAACAAACATGAATACAATCTTTCTGGATAAGTCATGTCCTTATTATGAAGTATCCTCGATTGTGAACCTATTTATGATACTTTGTGCTAGAAATATTGTCACTCATATTCTTAACAACTTAAGAATAATATTTCTAACAAAATATCAATGGACCTTTTCTATTGCACATAAATATATTATGTAAATGGAAAAGTGGAAATGCCTTTTATTAATAAAAATATGTACAAGATACATACTAAATGATATGCTCTAGGGCATACTACTAACACTGATATGATTTATGACAATGCATTGACAAGAGTAAACTCCATGTGCTTGTCATAAGTGTCACTGGTTCGGCCTACTTATCATGTATAAGTGCCTATCATGTTTGTTATATGGCATAAGACTCACCATTCCATCTTATTTATATCTCATATAAATAACTTGGGAACAAATATGAATACAATCTTTCTGGATAAGTCATGTCTTTATTATGAAGTATCCTTGATTGTGAACCTATTTGTGATACTTTGTACTAGAAATACTGTCACTCATATTCTTAACAACTTAAGAATTGAATTTCTAACAAAATATCAATGGACCTTTTCTATTACACATAAATATATTATGTAAACGAAAAAGTGGAAATGCCTTTTATTAAAAAAAATATGTACAAGATACATACTAAATGATATGCTATAGGGCATACTACTAACAGAAAGAAGGTGAAGTTCTAAACAGGCAGCTATTGGAACCCTTATGCCTTGAAAGAGGGAAATTGGTATGAAGGTTGGAGGAGTTCAATTCTATGCTTATTAAATTGTTGGTTATTGTGACACCACTTACCCGTCTACAGTATCTCCGAGTAAGATATGTCACACGGTGTACCGGAACACTCTATTTTATCTCAATTATTTTTATTCTTCCTTAATTTATTTTTATCATAGTTTTGAATATAATTTATGAAATATAATTCATTTAAGTCATTTATTGAAATTATAATTTATTTGAGGTTCCGAAAATTTTATAGAAAATCCGGCAGAGTACCGGCTAAAAATGGAGAAAACAGTTCTTCGGAACCTGTGAAAAATACTTCCAATAATCATTTCCTATCAATCCCAAACTCCATTTCATCAACAAAATCTCAATATGTTTTTCAACAACATTTCCATTTCTCAATCATTCATCTCATATGATAATCATGTAAAAGTCATAAATAAATATTCACTTTTTCATTCACAAACACAATTTCCACTATATACATTAATACCAAAATACATTACATAAGTTTCAATTACATATGAGAAAATAAAAGTTAGTTACAAAATACCAAAATGAAACCTAGTGTCCTACCAATGCACTGAAGATGGTGAGGTGACACGGACACTATGCAGAGTCGCAGAGGTCTCACCCACGTGGTCTACCGGGCTCTCACAAGATCTCCAGAACCTCACGCTGGCAAAGCAACGCGCTAAGCAATAATGCTTAGTGGTGCCAATAATAAAATAAAAATAAATAACAGAAAATAAATATGCAGTGAATGTATTGATATCTCATTGCAAATAAATTTTCGTTGAGTATTTGTAGATTTACTTATTTTGTACTTGTTATATTCATTATTTCATTAAATTTATCCACTTTCATTTTTGGTTGCCCAAGTAACCTATACTGGACGACTGGACTGGATAAACGGGTAAACTGGCACTGGGTATCAAGTACCTCGGGCCGTCACACCATCGGTCACATATGTATCTCCCGGTGTGCAACAGAACAGCTAATAAGCTGTAATAACATTAGGCACAAGGCCAAGTCTCAACACAATGTCAGAATGGCTGAAAACCATGAAATCACAGAATGGCATAATGCCATGTGCAGTACTGCTAACTGAACCCTATTGGCATGCCAAGCTATCCAAACCAATCTTGTTAGGTATACTAGGGCATTTCACACTTTTAAGTTTCACAATTTTTGGAATTTAAGTTTTTGTGTTACTATTCCATTCATTGGTCAACAAAAATGTTGACTTTTGCATAGGCAATAGGTACATTGGTTTTAATATCATCAACATACCACATTTTGCATTCAAAATTTGTTGGTATTGGTTGCCAATACCATTTCTAAGCTTAATGTTAGTTGGGCAGAATTTTCAGTTTTTATGCCTTGTGTTTACTGTTCCATTGGTCAATTTTTCAATGGGAATTTGGCAAAATGGTCAACATAAAAGTTGTTCCTTATTTTCTCTAGTTTAATTTACTTTTTTGAATCACTCCATTTGGAGTTTTTTAGCTCAAGTTATGGTCCAAAAACCACAACAGGCCGGATTGAAAATTTTCTGGACTGACCATATCTATAGTGCAGTGAATAGTGACTTCAACTCACTTGTTGGATAGGTTCTGGTCATAATTTGGGTTAGGTTTCTTCATGAAAGTTGTTGGTCTATATCTCAGCTTGTTGTGGGTAAAATTTCAGGTCAATTGGACCATTCTACACTGAGTTATGGCTAAATGACCAAATACTGTTCATTTGGTCATTCTGCAGAAACAGACTGCAGGTCACCTGGATTGGAGCAAGGTTTTGGTCCACTTGGTTTGGTCTTATGGGCATGGTTTCTTCACCAAAGTTGTGCCATTTTGTATCTAGTTTTATGTCCAATTGGCCAAACACCAATTGAACCTCTACAATTCAAGTTATGGCTGCCCAAACCTGCTGGACTCATGTCTAATTCTGCAGGTCACCTAGGGCAGCCACACTAAACCTAAATCCCATTACTAAACACACTTCATTTCTTGTTTACCAATAACCAAATGGTCACTAATTGACCATTAAAACCCACTTTTATCATTATATAATCAAAGTCTCAATTTCATGCTCAAACCCTAACTCCAATTTCCAATTCATGGCACACAAACCAAATGAATATACTAACCATGCTTATCATCATATTCAAGCAATTTATCAAGTTTACTACCAACAAAACACTTCAATTCCTCCTTTTATGGTTGCTGCCCAAATTTTTCCTCGCACTTTTATGCATGATTTCTTTCAATCTCTTAATAATTTGCTCATATTTAAGCTAACTTTTAAGGAATAGACAAGATTTAAAGGTTAATATGCACTAACCTTGACTTGGCTCTTTCTCCTTCTTGTCAACTTTAATTTTTCCTCTTCAAATTGGTGCCCAAAGCTTCCTCAAGGTGTAGGGAACATTTTTAGTGAAGAGGTCCTAAGGTTATGGGGTAAGTTTGGCTAGGAAATTAAGTGAAAGAAAAAAAATGGTAAAGTGTGCTCTAATGGAGTCTCGGCTAGCTGCAGAAAATGCGGAAGATGAATGAGTTTTTCTTTTGTTTTTATCCCTTTTTATCACTTTTATGATTACTTATTAAATGGTGATTGGTGGGAGCATTTTAATGACATCATATGATGTCATAATTAGGTATTTTCTTTTCTTTTCTTTTCTACTCATTTTCAATTCAATTTTTAACAATATTTATTACATTTTAGATCATAGTAATTATTTACTTAACTGAACAAGTCGGTCAAAAATTGTCTTTGAAAGCGAAATGACCAAAATGCCCTCCGTTTGGCTTAACGGGCCAAAATTGTCTGTACCGATTGAAAAATTTTTCTAAGCCTTTTCTTGGCATTCTAATGCCATAGAAACCTCAATGACACTTCTCTGGAGTCTCAAAAATTATTTTATTAATTTTTCCCTGGGTCTAGGGCTCCTAGTTGCGAGAACCGCAACTTCCCACTAGGTTACCCATCGCTAGGGCACCGGCTCATTTAACTTAATTGTATTTTATTTCTAAAATTTTTCCTAAATTTTTCTTATTAATATTTGAGTTAATTATGGTTCCTCACTTTAGTTTAAATATTTTTTCCGGATGTTCTAACTGTCTGGATCGACACCATCACCAATAAAGAGAATATCTGCACTGCTACAGGGAGGGTGTTACAACTCTTCCCCTCTAATTTAAATTTCGTCCTCAAAATTTACCTGATGCAAACAGTTGAGGGAACTGTTGCCTCATCATCTCTTCACTTTCTCAAGTTGCCTCCTCGGTGTTGTGGTGCCTCCAAAGCACTTTCACCAGTGGAATCTGCTTATTTCTCAACTCTTTCACTTCTCGAGCCAGGATCCGTATGGGTTCTTCTTCATATGTCAAATCCGGTTGTACTTCAATTTCTTCCCTGGAGATGACATGTGAAGGATCTGAGCGGTATCTTCTTAGCATAGACACGTGGAACACATTGTGGATCTTGTCCAGCTCTGGTGGTAAAGCTAGCTCAGAGGCTCGTCCCACACGTTCAATGACTTCATATGGGCCAATGAACCTAGGGCTCAACTTACCTTTTCTTCCAAACCTCAGTACCTTCTTCCACGGTGACACTTTGTCGCCAACCGCATATTCTATTTCTTTTCTCTTCAAGTCGGCATAAGATTTCTGTCTATCTGAGGCAACCTTCAGATTGGCTTTGATTAGTTTTACTTTCTCCTCAGTCTTTTTCACTAGGTCTGGCCCTGCTAGTTTGTCTTCGCCCAATTCAGTCCAGCACACTGGAGTTCTACATTTCGTCCCATACAGTGCTTCATACGGGGCCATTTGGATGCTAGCTTGGTAGCTATTGTTGTATGTAAATTCTGCTAGTGGAAGATATCTATCCCAACTTCCCTCAAACTCAATGACACAACTCCTCAGCATATCCTCAAGGACCTGACATATATTTCATGTTATTATTATCATTTTATTTCAATATTTGTATTAATTCAATTGGTTTCAATTGTTTACCTGGATTACTCTTTCTGATTGCCCATCCGTCTGAGGATGGAAAGCTGTGCTGAAGTGGAGTTGTGTACCCAAGGACTCATGCAACTTCTTCCAAAATCTCGATGTAAACCTTGGGTCTCGATCAGATATGATGGAAAGTGGAATTCCATGCAGTCTAACTATCTCACTGATATATAATTCTGCTAACTTCTCCAGTGAGTAGTCAGTCCTAACTGGCAGAAAGTGTGCTGACTTTGTTAATCTATCTACTATCACCCATACTGCATCATGTTTCTTCTGGGTGAGAGGTAGACCACTAACAAAATCCATGGTGATCCGATCCCATTTTCATTCAGGTATGCGTATAGGCTGTAGCAAACCTGATGGAACTTGATGTTCTGCCTTAACTTGCTGACATGTCAAGCATTTAGTCACATAGTCAGCTATGTCCTTCTTCATACCAGGCCACCAATACTGAAGCTTCAGATCATGATACATCTTTGTACTTCCTGGGTGCATAGCATAAACACTGGCATGTGCCTCTTTCAGAATACTGACTTTTAATTCCTCATTATCTGGTACACATACTCTTCCTTTGTAGTACAAACACCCATCTGCTTTCACCTCATAGTCAGTTACTTTTCCCTATGAGATTTTGCTCATAATAGCAATTAACTTTTCATCTACCTTTTGCCCATCTAAAATCTGCTGTAGCAGGTTTGGCCTCACTTGCAACTCAGCCAAAATAGCTCCATCTCGAACCAAAGATAGACGAGCATTCAATGATCTCAAAGCTGTGATGGATTTTCTGCTCAAAGCATCAGCAACTACATTTGCCTTCCCAGAATGGTAGTCAATTACACAATCATAGTCCTTCAGGAACTCAATCCATCACCTCTGTCTAAGGTTGAGCTCTTTTTGGGTTGGCAAGTATTTCAAGCTTTTGTGGTCTGTGTAAATATAGCACTTTTCACCATACAAGTAGTGCCTCCATATCTTCAGTGCGAAGATAATTACTGCAAGCTCTAGATCATGGGTAGGGTAATTCTGTTCATGTGGCCTTAGCTGCCTGGAAGCATAAGCGACCACCTTCCCCTCTTGCATCAATACACACCCTAACCCATTATGAGAGGCATCACTGTAGACCACAAAGTCCTTTCCTAACACTGGCTGTGTTAACACTGGTGCCTCTATCAACATAGACTTCAACTTTTCAAAACTGGCCTGACTGTAGACCCTTATTTTGTGATGAGTATGTGCATTGAGGCCGCAGGAAACCCGATGATGAAAAATTATATGACTATAAGATGTAATTGGAGGCATGGAGCTGAATTATTAATTCCGTGGCATGATCTTGAAAAAATAAAAATAATAATAAAGTTTTGGGGAAATTAATTTAATTAAATTTAAATAAAATTTTATTTTGTTTAAATTTAATATGGTTAGTTCTTAAATGGATCTAATTAAGTTTAATTGGGCTCTATGGGCCTAAGAAAGCCTAGTTAAGAATTTTAAATGGGACCCATTTAATTATTTTCTAAAAATTAATATAACAAAATATCTCTCTCCCCCTTGGCCCCACTCTCTTCCTCACTCCCTATTGGTGCCTTTCATTTTTTCCTGTCTTCCTATTGGTTGAAACACCTCACCCATATCCCAGTCTTATTCGAATTCTGCAATCGTAGTTGTTTAAGTCATTTAAACTTTATCACCTTAAGACTCCAAACCCTACCACACCTCTTCCTCACTCCCTATTGGTGCCTTTCATTTTTTCCTGTCTTCCTATTGGTTGAAACACCTCACCCATATCCCAATCTTATTCGAATTCTGCAATTGTAGTTGTTTAAGTCATCTAAACTTTATCATCCTAAGACTCCAAACCCTATCACACCTCTCTCCCAAAACCCTATAAATACCCTACTAGAGAAGGGAAGAAGGGGAGGATGGGAGGAAAGAGGAAGAGAAAATTCAAAGCTATAAGAAATTTAGAGATATTTAAGACTCTTTGAGTTCTTCCCTATTTTTTTCTTTTCTTCAAGAAGATTTTCATACAAGATTTTTGGAAGGTCAGTTTTTATTATTTTCTTTTCAAGATCTATGCCACACAATATTCTAATTCTATGTTCTTTGTCTTCAATTTATTTTATATGTTCATATAGATCATGTAATCATGTTTAATTTGAGGGGATACACAACTCTACACATGTTTAGTTTCTGTCTCTCATACTTTTATTATTTTTCTTTATTTTCTTTATTTTTTATTTACAAACAAAATTGGTAAGTAGCCCTAAGGTAAGTACCAAAGAGGGCATTTGCGCGGAGCTTATATGGAGCTAAACGGGAGTAAGCCAGGGATATCATTGCCATACTAGAAGAGAAGACCCTTTTTTAAGGGTAGCTTGCCCCAATGGCAACTGCATTTACCAACAGGTAAGTAACTCTAAACTTATAGAATAACCATTGGCATGAAATTGTAGTAATAATAGAACTTTTATTTGGTAAATTAAAATTAACCTTGTTTTTAATTTAACTGACTTTTGCATGTAATTAATTTAAATAAATACTTTGTAAATTAAAATTAATCTTGTTTGTAAATTAAACTAACATTGGCATGTAAATAAATTTAATTTAATATTTGGTAATTGTAAAATAAATTTGCATGTTAGAAATCTTTATTAGGTTGTGATTGTTTGGGCCTTATGTGATATTAGAATAAATTACACATGTACATAATTAACTTAGTTCAATTATCCTTAGGGTAACTTGGTGAAAATTAATTAGTTAGGTTAAATAGAAACGTAGGGTTATTTGAAATTGAATTTGTTTGTAAATTAAATTCTCAATAATAAATTAATTTTAGTCATTTGGTAAATATCATTTAAATAATTAGCAACCTCATAGATAGGAATTACTTGTGCATGAAAATTGTGTATAAACAACAACCCTTTTGTGAATTACTTGCGTGTGTAGGATTAGAATTGCATTTTTTAGGATGAAGTTTAATAAAGGAATAATAAACAAGACTTCTAAAAACATTAGTAGAGGACTGGCACTCGAATCAACGAGGTTAGACCAGGCGTAAGGGGTGCCTAACACCTTCCCTTACGCACTCCACTATCCCTAACCTAGACATTGGGCTATGGTAATGACGGTTGTGGAAACTCTGCAAGGAGTAAGTTGCCATCTATGACCCTCGGAAGAAACACTGAATATGTCCCGGTTATTACCCGTGTGGTAACTCCTGTCTATCTATGCCTTCTTGGCATAAATCCTTAGTACCGTGGTAGTGTTATGGGAAGACGGTACTTACCAGTGGTTTGATTCTATTAGTATTGTATGAAGTGCATGTCTAAGAAATGTTGTCTAAGGAGGTGGTATTTAAGTGAGACCATTGTGACTCCACCATCTTTCCTGGGCATTACCTGGTGCATTTTATATAATTCCAATTGATGATATTTCACCTCATGCCCCACCCCCACACTGACACTTGTCATTCCAATCAAATCTAACATTCTTGTATAACAACTTGGTCATTGGAGCAGCTATTAAGGAAAATCCCTTCACAAATCTTCTGTAATACCCAGCTAGCCCCAAGAAACTTCTGACCTTAGTTGTATTCCTGGGAGGCTTCCATTCCATCACTGCTTCTATTTTCTTGGGATCCACTCTAATCCCATCAGCTGACACTATGTGTCCAAGGAAGATAATCTCATTCAACCAGAAGTCACACTTGGACAACTTAGCATACAGCTTCTTTTCTCTCAGGGTTTGCAGAATAATCCTCAAATGTTCATCATATTCTTCCCTGGTCTTGGAATACACCAAAATATCATCAATAAAGACCACTACGAACCGATCTAGGTATGGATGGAAGATACGGTTCATAAGGTCCATGAATGCTGCTGGTGCATTTGTTAGGCCAAAGGGCATCACCAGAAACTCATAATACCCATACCAAGTCCTAAATGCAGTCTTTGGCATATCTACATCCCTCACCCTCAACTAATGATACCCTGATCTGAGATCAATCTTGAAAATACTCCTGCTCCCTTCAACTAATCAAATAGATCATCAATTCTAGGCAACGGATACTTATTCTTCACTGTCACTTTATTCAACTGCCGGTAATCAATGCATAACCTCAAAGTCCCATCTTTCTTCTTTACAAACAGCACTGGAGCTCCCCATGGTGACACACTGGGGCATATGAACCCCTTATCCAAAGAACTCTCAGAATCGGATTTTCAGTTCCTTCAAATTTGTGGGTGCCATCCTATAAGGAGCAATAGATATTGGTGTTGTACCCGGCAGTATCTCAATAGCAAATTCAACTTCCCTTTCTGGTGGCAAACCAGGCAATTCTTCAAGGAACACATCTGGGAAGTCTTTTGCTATGGGTATGTCACACAGATCTGGCTTAGCCTGCCTAGTATCCACCACATGTGCTAGGTAGGCTTCACAGCCTTTTCTCATCAGTTTTCTTGCAACTGTGGCTGATATGACATTGGACAAGGAATCTGTCTTTTCTCCCACAACTGTGATCTCATTACCCTCAGGAGTTTTCAAAGAAATCCTCTTTAGTTTACAATCAACCATTGCCTGATGACGTGACAACCAGTCCATTCCCAAAATCAAGTCAAACTTGTGGAACGGCAACTCAATTAGATCTGCTGAGAATTCATACCCCTGAATCCTTAACGGGCAACCCTTGTACACTTTGTTCACCACTACACTGTGGCCCAATGGATTAGTGACCAGAATGTCTTGGTCACGCTCCCCTTCTAGTATCCCCTTTCTACTGTAGGTTGATGCAGATGTATGAATGAGTGGATCTGGATCCACCAATGCATGCAGATGTATTGTAGAGGGAGAACGCACTCGATGACGTCCAGGCATCTTGCTCCTCCCGAGCTCTCATGGCATAGGCTCGCAGGTGGTCCGCCTCGTGCCTCTCTGCCGCTCGATGCAGGCCTCTGTGATGGTCCCACTGCGTCAGATTTGCCAGATTTCCTACCCCTTTGTGGTGCAAGAGCAGGTCTGTCTGCTTGTGTTGGAGCAGCTGTAGTAGTTCTGTGTGGACAGTTCCTCAACTGATGCTCTGTTGACCCACACCTTAAGTAGGCACTAGTCACTCTCCAACACTCCCCCTTATGCCACTTCAGACAATGTGGACATGCAGAAGATGCTAGGGCTGGTCCCCTGAACCCCATCCCTGGAGAGCTACCCACAGATGGTGTGGACTGACCTCTCCTAGGGGTAAACTATGGCCTGGGCTCCTGAGACCACGACCTTGTGGTTGACTGAACTCGCAAGTGTGGACCTTTGAACTTCTTCCCAGGTGCAGGAGATGAACTAGATTGACCCGAGCCCCTCTTCTGCTGTCTCTCTCTTCTGGTCTGCTCACTTATTCTAACCTTTTCAACTTTTATTGCAGCTTCCACTAACTTGGTGAAGTCGGTGATTCCCAAGGCAGTAATCATGATCTTTATGTTGTCATTTAATCCCTCTTCAAATCTCTTACACCTTTCGGCCTCATTAGGGACTATCTCCCTTCCGTAGCGGCTTAATCTGACAAATTCCTTTTCATACTCGACCACTGTCAGCAGTCTCTGACTCAGGTTAATGAACTCTCTTCTTCTCTCTTCCAGGTATACACTACCCACATATTTCTTCTTGAATTCTGAGAGGAAGAAGTCCCAAGTTATTACTTCTGGTTGCACTTCACTAGACACCATATCCCACCATTCATATGCATCGTCTTGTAACAGAGATATGGCAGCTTCTAGGTTTTGCTTTGGAGTGCAGTGGAGTTGTTTTAAAACTCTTCCTGTTCTGTTCAACCAATTTTCAGCTGCAACAGAATCATCTTCTCTCTTGCCAAAGAAGTCCACTGCTCCAAATTTTCTCAATCTTTCCAGGTGTGATTTCGGTTGCGGAGGTGGTGGTGGTGGTGGCATTACCCCAGCCATTTGTTTGAAGAATTTGGCCATTTGCTGGAACACGGCCTGTGGAGGTTGAGCAGGCTCTAATGGAGCTGGTGGAGTAGGTTCTCCCCTACCCCCAGTCTCAGCTACTACAGGTGGAGCATGACTCTCCATTTCCTCCTCAACTGCCCTCTAAGATGTGGGATCCATATCCTAATCAAAATAACAAAGACAAACAGATCTGCATTAGTGTCACCTCGACTCTTACAAATGCAATGCATGGTATGGACTCAATCTAGGCCCAGAAACGCCTAAACCGTGCTCTGATACCACTAAATGTGACACCCCTTACCCGTCTACAGTATATCCAAGTAAGATATGTCACACGGTGTACCGGAACACTCTATTTTATCTCAATCATTTTTATTCTTCCTTAATTTATTTTTATCATAGTTTTGAATATAATTTATGAAATATAATTCATTTAAGTCATTTATTGAAATTATAATTTATTTGAGGTTCCGAAAATTTTATAGAAAATCCGGCAGAGTGCCGGCTAAAAATGGAGAAAACAGTTCTTCGAAACCTGTGAAAAACACTTCCAATAATCATTTCCAATCAATCCCAAACTCCATTTCATCAACAAAATCTCAATATATTTTTCAACAACATTTCCATTTCTCAATCATTCATCTCATATGATAATCATGTAAAAGTCATAAATAAATATTCACTTTTTCATTCACAAACACAATTTCCACTATATACATTAATACCAAAATACATTACATAAGTTTCAATTATATATGAGAAAATAAAAGTTAGTTACAAAATACCAAAATGAAACCTAGTGTCCTACTAATGCACTGAAGATGGTGAGGTGACACGGACACTATGCAGAGCTGCAGGAGGTCTCACCCAGTCTGTGGTCTATTGGGCTCTCGGTCAGTATCTCCAGAACCTACACGTGGCAAAAGCAACGCGCTAAGCAATAATGCTTAGTGGTTCCAATAATAAAATAAAAATAAATAACAGAAAATAAAATTTGTAGATTTACTTATTTTGTACTTGTTATATTCATTATTTCATTAAATTTATCCACTTTCATTTTTGGTTGCCCAAGTAACCTATCCTGGACGACTGGACTAGATAAACGGGTAAACTGGCACTGGGTATCAAGTACCTCGGGCCGTCACACCATCGGTCACATATGTATCTCTTGGTGTGCAACAGAACAGCTAATAAGCTGTAATAATATTGGGCACAAGGCCAAGTCTCAACACAATGTCAGAATGGCTAAAAACCATGAAATCACAGAATGGCATAATGCCATGTGCAGTACTGCTAACTGAACCCTATTGGCATGCCAAGCTATCCAAACCAATCTTGTTAGGTATACTAGGGCATTTCACACTTTTAAGCTTCACAATTTTTGGAATTTAAGTTTTTGTGTTACTATTTCATTCATTGGTCAACAAAAATGTTGACTTTTGCATAGGCAATAGGTACATTGGTTTTAATATCATCAACATACCACATTTTGCATTCAAAATTTGTTGGTATTGGTTGCCAATACCATTTCTAAACTTAATGTTACTTGGGCAAAATTTTCAGTTTTTATGCCTTGTGTTTACTGTTCCATTGGTCAATTTTTCAGTGGGAATTTGGTAAAATGGTCAACATGAAAGTTGTTCCTTATTTTGTCTAGTTGAATTTCCTTTTTTGAATCACTCCATTTGGAGTTTTTTAGCTCAAGTTATGGTCCAAAAACCACAACTGGCCGGATTAAAATTTTTCTGGACTGACCATATCTATAGTGCAGTGAACAGTGACTTCAACTCACTTGTTGGATAGGTTCTGGTCATAATTTGGGTTAGGTTTCTTCATAAAAGTTGTTGGTCTATATCTCAGCTTGTTGTGGGTAAAATTTTAGGTCAATTGGACCATTCTACACTGAGTTATGGCCAAATGACCAAATACTGTTCATTTGGTCATTCTGCAGAAACAGACTGCAGGTCACTCGAATTGGAGCAAGGTTTTGGTCCACTTGGTTTGGTCTTATGGGCATGGTTTCTTCACCAAAGTTGTGCCATTTTGTGTCTAGTTTTATTTCCAATTGGCCAAACACCAATTGAACTTCTACAATTCAAGTTATGGCTGCCCAAACCTGCTGGACTCATGTCCAATTCTGCAGGTCACCTAGGGCAGCCACACTAAACCTAAATCCCATCACTGAACACACTTCATTTCTTGTTTACCAATAACCAAATGGTCACTAATTGACCATTAAAACTCACTTTCATCATTATATGATCAAAGTCTCAATTTCATGCTCAAACCCTAACTCCAATTTTCAATTCATGGCACATAAACCAATTGAATATACTAACCATACTTATCATCATATTCAAGCAATTTATCAAGTTTACTAGCAACAAAACACTTCAATTCCTCCTTTTATGGTTGCTACCCAAATTTTTTCTCTCACTTTTATGCATGATTTCTTTCAATCTCTTAATCATTTGCTCATATTTAAGCTAACTTTTAAGGAATAAACAAGATTTAAAGGTTAATATGCACTAACCTTGACTTGGCTCTTTCTCCTTCTTGTCAACTTTAATTTTTCCTCTTCAAATTGCTGCCCAAAGCTTCCTCAAGGTGTAGGGAACATTTTTAGTGAAGAGGTCCTACGGTTATGGGGTAAGTTTGGCTAGGAAATTAAGTGAAAGAAAAAAAATGGTAAAGTGTGCTCTAATGGAGTCTCGGCTAGCTGCAGAAAATGGGGAAGATGAATGAGTTTTTCTTTTGTTTTTATCCCTTTTTATCACTTTTATGATTACTTATTAAATGGTGATTGGTGGGAGCATTTTAATGACATCATATGATGTCATAATTAGGTATTTTCTTTCATCTTCTTTTCTTTTCTTTTCTACTCATTTTCAATTCAATTTTCAACAATATTTATTCACATTTTAGATCATAATAATTATTTACTTAACTGGACAAGTCGGTCAAAAATTGTCTCTGAAGGCGAAACGACCAAAATGCCCTCCGTTTGGCTTAACGGGCCAAAATTGTCTATACCGATTGAAAAATTTTTCTAAGCCTTTTCTTGGCATTCTAATGCCATAGAAACCTCAATGGCCCTTCTCTGGTGTCTCAAAAATTATTTTATGAATTTTTCCCCGGGTCTAGGGCTCCTAGTTGCGAGAACCGCAACTTCCCTCTAGGTTACCAATCGCTAGGGCACCGGCTCATTTAACTTAATTGTATTTTATTTCTAAAATTTTTCTTAAATTTTTCTTATTAATATTTGAGTTAATTATGGTTCCTCACTTTAGTTTAAATATTTTTTTCGGATGTTCTAACTGTCCGGACCGACACCGATCACCGGAACAGTAGAATATACGGAATTGCTACAGGGAGGGTGTTACAGTTATATTCCTAAGTATCCCCTGAAATATGTTTTAAAACAGAGTTTTGCTTTGCTTGAGGACATGCAAAAGTTTGAGTTTGGGGGTATTTGATACACTTGAATTGTATAGATGTTTTTAAGCACATTTGTATACTATTTCATAGTATTTAGGCTAGTATTTTCATGCATAGTAGTTGATTTCATTAGTTTTTTGTAATTTCTATTGACAAGCCCTTAATTCCATATTTTTTGCACCGTTTCAGGTGTTTGGGTAAAGCCCCACAGTATAGGAGTACAAAAGGAAGCTTAGAGAGGTCAAGAGACTGAGTATTGCTACTGATACAAAGTACATGAGTCGTGTAAGCCAAGCCCCAGACCCATGTAACTTTCTACCAGAAGAAAGCCAGATAGCCAATGGAGAAACAAAAGTACACGGGTCGTGTAGTTAGACCCATGTAATCTGCAGAGACCCGTGCAAGTCTCTGTCGGGCGCAAGCTTGAAGAACCTTATGGGAACAATAGTACACGACCCGTGTAACCAGGCCCGTGTAGTTGGCGCAGACCCGTGTAACTCTCTGTGCCAATGCAAGACTCCGTAGTTCCACTCCAGTAAGTTACACGGCCCTAGGCCATGTAGTGACACACGGGCCATTTACTATGAGGTAGACAGTTTTATAACTCAAGTTCCCACTCTAGTTTTCTAATTCAAATAAGACTCCTAAAGCCTTTTGGACTCAAAATGACCTAGCTCTAGAGCAACCATTATAAATAGAAGAGAAAACATCAAAAAAAGGGGGGCTCTCTCTCTTTTATCTTTTGACAGCATTTTTAGGAGTTTTAGAGAAACTCACATTCTGCACTTTCTCCAGCCGTCTTGAGGAGAAGAATATCAGTATCAAAGGGAGTTCTCCAACCGAAGTCCCACAAGATCAAAGCTGCAAACTCTCTTTGTTTCCTTCATTCCATCTCCTTAAATGGATTTTTATTGTTTTATTTCTTCTATATGATTTCTTTTTATTGTCTTTACCTTTTTATCATGATGTTTGCTAAACTCATGAGTGAGTAGTTTTATATTCTGGAATTGAGAGAGTAAAGCTTGTAATCATTGTTATGGATAAACATTAAATTTTATTTATTGGATTTAAGATTTGTTCCTTAACTTAATTTCTTGTGATCTTAATGCATGCTGTGTGCTACTACCCACTTAGTATTGATTATAGATATTAATAGAAGGATTGAAAGGTGAATATTAATATTAGAAAATCAATATCTTAAACCTAGGAATTCTGATGTAGACATAGGCTGATACCTTTGTGGAACTTCAAAATTAGTCAAAAACCTTAAGGGATTTTAATTAATCTGATCGCCACAAAAGTCGAGTTTAAGTTATTTAGAATACACCTTAAGTACCTTTAGAGAGGACTTAGGATACCTTAGGAATGATTTTCATCAAGGTAAATGATTCTCAAAACTAGTAAATAAATAAGATAACATCCATAACAAGATTCAATTGTGAAATCTTAATTCAAAAATTGTTTCAAATAAATCATTTCATTTTAAGTTTACCATTCTAGTGTTTAAGGTTAACAAACTTCATTCCCTAAGTATTCGATAGCCTAGACAGTCAAAATTACTGTGTAGATTGGTACTTGCTAATCAAAGTCCTCGTGGAAACGATACTCTACTCATCACTTTATTACTTGTTAGCGATCCGTGCACTTGCGTGGTTGTAAAACCAGTGAGACACTTGTAAAGCCAAGCTTGTTACAACAAATACAAGAAGCACAGCTAAGGGATGAAAAGTTGCTAACTGTTATGGGCAGAACTCAAGAGGGCAAGGAGACTAACTATAAGTTGAAAGGAGATGGTTGCCTATATTATAAAGGCAGAATATGTGTACTAGGAGATGAGGAACTGAAGAAGAGTATCTTGAAAGAGGCGCACAGTAACTTCCATGCTATGCACCCAGAAAGTACCAAGATGTACCAAGACCTGAAAACACATTATTGATGGCTGGAATGAAGAAAGAGATTGGTGATTTTGTGATCAGATGTTTGACATGCCAGCAAGTTAAGGCTGAGCATCAGGTCCCATCAGGGTTGTTGCAACCTATATCCATACTAGAGTAGAAATAGCACCGCATCACCATGGATTTTGTCACTAGGCTACCATTGACACAGAGGAAGCATAATACTATATGGGTGATTGTGGATAGATTGACCAAGTCAGCTCACTTCCTACTAGTTAGAGCCAACTACTCACTGGAGAGGTTAGCATAGATTTACATAGATGAGATAGTCCGGCTACATGGAGTGCCAACATCGATCATATCTGACCGAGACCCGAGATTTACTTCGAGGTTCTAGAAGAGGCTACAGGAGTCTTTAGGCACTCAACTACACTTTAGTACGGCTTTTCATCCACAAATGGATGGACAGTCATAAAGAGTGATTCAGGTAACCCTTAGAACTTAATGAATTACTATAATTGTTAAAGGAATGATAATAATAACCTAGCACTAATGACATGAATAATATGATATGATAAGTATTGGAGGATATGTTAAGAAGCTGCATCATTGATTTTGAAGGAAGTTGGGAGAAGTATCTTCCTTTCGTAGAGTTTGCTTACAACAACAGCTACCAAGCCAGCATAAAAATGGCTCCATATGAAGCATTGTATGGGAGGAGATGTAGGATTCCCTTATGTTGGACAGAAATGGGTGAAGAAAAAGTAGTGGGCCAAAATTTAGTGAGACAGACTAAGGAACAAGTGAAACTCATCAGAGACAATTTAAAAGTCGCCTTAGACAGACAGAAGTCATATGCCGACCTAAGGAGAAAGGATATAGAGTATGAGGCTGGTGATAAGGTATTTTTCAAGGTATCACCTTGGAAAAAAGTGCTAAGGTTTGGTAAGAAGAGTAAGTTAAGCCCTAGGTTTATTGGTCCATAAGATGTCATTGAACGTGTGGGTCCAGTAGCCTTCAGGCTAGCTTTACCACCTGAGCTGGACAAGATTCACAATGTATTCCATGTGTCGATGCTCAGGAGATACAGATCAGATCCTTCACATGTCATTTCAGCAGAGGAGATAATTTTGCAACCTGATTTGACATATGAAGAAGAACCAGTCAGAATCTTGGCACGGGAAGTGAAAGAACTCAGAAACAAGAGGATCTCATTAGTGAAAGTCTTGTGGAGACACCACAACACAGAAGAAGAGACATGGGAGAGCGAGGAGATGATGAGGCAACAGTTCCTTCAGCTCTTCATATCAGGTAAATTTTGAGGATGAAATTTTAATTAGAGGGGAAGAATTGTAATGCCCTCACCATAGGTAGTCCATACATTCTACTGTTTCGATGACTAATGTCTGTTCGGACGGCCAGAATGTCTGGAACTACACTTAAACTATAGTAAGGAGGCATAAATTGATGAAATAAATATTAAGAAAATATAAGAAAAATTTAGAGGAAATAAAATAAAAATTTAGAGAATTTATTAATTGGTATAAAACAATAAAAATAATCCCATATGCACTATAAAGGGCATTTTGGTCAATTCACCCCCAGAGGTGAATTCTAGCCTAAATGTCAAATTAAAATTTAAAGAATAAAATAATTAACATAAATTAAAATTTATGAAATAAAATAGGAAAATGAGAAGAGAAAAGAAAAGAAAAGAAAAGAAAAGAAAAGCTAATGACATTTTAAAAATTTAAAGTACACAAAAATAAAAATATAAATAGGCACTAGAGACGAACCCCTACCAACCATCATCTTTTTCCTCCACTCCTTCTCTCTCCTTAAGCTGGACCCCATGGAAGTTCTCTCTCCCTCCATTTTCTTCCTTCTTGAAGCTTGATTCCCTAAGCTTTTCCCTCCCAAAACCTTAAACTCTCTTTATTAAAAATACTCCCCACTCCAAAAGGAGGCTATAGATACCCATAAGAAGCAAGGGAATTGAAGTTTAACCAGACACCCAAAAAGGTTAGTGCTCTAACTACTATTCTTTCTTCTATAAGTATAAGAAGCATGCTAAACTAAGTATAAATATCATGAAAATCAAAAGAAAAACTTGAGAAAAGGGAGACATGATTTTCGACAGCCATGGAACCCTTGAGGTTTGACGGTTTTAAGTGATGAGAAATGGTTCCATGAGAATGTCTGATAAGTTGATATGTTGCGAGTTTGAATGTATAGTGTTTGTGCAAATTAGAACTTGAAACTAGGGTTTGTGTACATGATTTGAGGACTTTATTTAAATGCTTGAAATTGACCTATTGAGTTGAGATTGTTGCTTATAGAAGTGTTATGCATGCCAATTGAAGTAAGGAAGATGGAGGAGATTGAATTTTGGAAGTGTCATTTTTCTGCAGGTTGGGACTCAATGAGTCTAGTGTGTTTGTTGAACCATAACTGATTGTGTGTGACTCCAATTGGTATGAGGCCAATTGAAGGTGAAACTAGACCCAAAATAGCCCACTTTTCATGAAGAAACCATGCCCAAATTATGTCCAAATCTTGACCTAAACACTGCCCAAATCTGGATAACCCTGAATAAAACCCAGAAAATGACCAAATGAATAGTACATATTCATTTGGTCTTAACTCCCTCTATACTGATCCAAATGACCTGAATTTGTACCATTGGAAAGCTTAGATATAGGGCTACAATTTTCATGAAGACCACTGAACCCATAAATGCCAAAAACGAAACCAAATTTTTGGCCCAAATTGGGTTACAAAACTGCCCAGAATTAGGTTGCTCAGAAACTGCTGGACATAAACTCACCCGACTAGTTTTAGCAAAATGGCCATAACTTGGTCTATAAGAACTCAAATATAATGAAACCAGTGGTAAAATGTCCAAAAGACGTAGAACTACAAAATTAGTATTTTGACCAAAACCCAGAAATCAAGAGAACTAAGTCCAATAGTTAGAACATGTCACTGCATCAAAACCTGTAATCTGACCAAACTTCACTTGACCCTAGAACAGTCTTTTAAACATAACTCTCATTAGAAATATCCAATTGGGATGAGTCATACCTTTCCAAAAACCTGAGAAATAGGGCTATAACTTTATTTTAGAGACCTTTCTCAAATTATGCCTGTAAGAACCTCAAAAAGTAACTCAGATCGACTGAATCAACACTGTTGGCAGGTATATGAGTCAGTCGCTTAATTAGTCATAAATAACTCCAAAAAACTTGAAAATTTGTGATTAAAAATTCTAAGTGACCAAAAGACATAGGGAAATAGTTTCTATGAAGATCACCATGCCTAAAAGTGACTGCAACCTATTCCATTAATTAGGTAAATTCTAAGTCCAAAAGCTGCCTAGTTAAGGAACTAGAATCTAAAAATGAGTTAGTTATGGTTACCCAATCATAACTTGAGTTCTAAAAATCAAATCGATGTGATTCAAAAGGGAAAATAAAGCTAAGACATAGAGGAACAACTTCCATGAAGGAAGTGTGGCCAAACCGTGGCTACAAATTGATTATATGGATAGGCAAATGTAAGACACAAAAACTGAAACCAAAGAAGGGTCAATGAGATAAATTATCTTATGGTAGGGAATTTAACCCTAACAAGCTATTAAACACTAAACCACATGAAAGAGGTATGTGGGACCTATTTTCCCACTATAAAGTGATATAAACATTCAAAGAAATATGTAATAATGTGTAATTGCCTATAGTATACCTAGACTTATTTATTTAGTTTGGATCGATTGGTATACCAATTAGGGACTCCAGATAGTAGTACTGCCTACAGAGAAAATCATGAACTGATAATATATGTGTGGTATGATTGTTCTACAGGCTATATGGCTACTTACTAGCCATTGTGCCAAACTTTATTTCTAGCTTTACAAGCTTGACAGCTAGCCTCGTGCCTGACAGATGTATACAGGGTAGACATATGGCTGTCTAACTCGTATACTCTCATGTATCTAACTTTTATAGTCTGTTATAGGTTTCTTGGGCACTGATAATAATTAATGAAAACTGAATATATAATAAGTAAATAGAAAAGATCCTGATAATTTAAATTGTTTCCAAAGTGAAATGAAAATGTAAAATACCTAGAAATTATGAAATTTTCCATATATATAATTATTATTTAAATTGTTTAGTTATTGTTATTATAAATTATGCACCACTAAGCGTTATGCTTAGCGCGTTGGTTTTCCATCGCGTAGGTACTAGAGATCAGCAGCCGCCACAGTAGTGTTTGGATAGAGCTCCGACTAGATCTGCCACCATCTAGAGTCACCTCACCAGTCTTTTGTATTTTGGTAGGGCCCATGTATAGGCTAATATTTTGATTCATTATGTCTAATCATGATGTAATTACTAGTTTATGATGTATTTCATTTTGGACTTATAATTAAACTTCGAGATTGTAATGAAAACTTGTAGTTTATTATCTATGAATTTCTATATGAATGCAATAGATGATACTTCATTTTGAGATCTCATAAATAGTTGTGAATGATATGATAAAAGAGAATATGATATGGAAATGTGTGAAATGAATATGAACATGCTAACAAGTGATTAGTGGAACCTGCCAGATACTAATAAAACAGAGGAGGCTCTATCCGAGTTTCTACAGAAATAAGTTATAAAAAAAAAAAATTCTACACATGGTTTACATGCTTTTAAATGATATTAAAAAGTTACAATGGATATGTTAAGACAAGATAGGGTACTCCAGCACCGAATGTGGCACTTCTTGCTCAGCTATATAGTAGACGGGTAAGGGGTGTCACAATTAGTGGTATCAGAGCAGAGGTTTAGGCAGTCCTAGACCTAGATAGTTAGAAATAGATAGAGTGCATCACATGCATGGGCCTTTAAATAGAGTTGAGGTGACACTAATGCAGATATGTTCTTTGTCTGTTTTATAGGATCGATGGCATCTGATTCTTTAGAGCACGGACCTCCAGGACTGATAGTGGAGGAGGTAGAGAGTCATGCACCCATACTTATTCCTAGTAAGGAGTGAAGCAGTAGAGCATAGTTATCCCGTGGTACTGTAGGGAGAGCACAACAGGCCTTCATGGAACAGATGACTCAGCTGCTCCGTCAGGTCACCGGAGCCATCCCACAGCCACAGCCGCCTCCACCTCCACAACCACAGCCACCACCACCTGTACAGCCACCACCGCCCCTATAGCCACAACCTGTACATAGATCCCCACTAGAGAAACTGCAGAAGTATGGGGCAATTAACTTCAGGGGTAAGAAGAAGGATGACTTCAGTGGTAAGAAGGAGGGCAGTTGAGATCTCATAAATAGTTATGAATGATATGTTAAAAGTGAATATGATATGGAAATATGTGAAATGAATATGAACATGTTAACAGGTGATTAGTGAAACCCGCCAGATGTTAATAAAACAGAGGAGGCTCTGTCCGGGTCTCCACAGAAATAAGTTATAAAAAAAAATTCTACACATGGTTTACATGCTTTTAAATGATATTAAAAAGTTACAATGGACATGTTAAGACAAGATAGGGTGCTCTGGCACTGAATGTGGTACTTCTTGCTCGGCTATACAGTAGACGGGTAAGGAGCATCACATTAGAAACCAATTTACTTTGATTTAGAAGTGAAAAATCAAATTGAGAAGCTTGAATTCTTCCTCCCCTTTCTCCTTCCTCAATTTGGCCACTCTCTCTCCCTTTTTTTCTTTTCTTTTGTTTTTCCTTCTTTTTTTATGAATTCTTATGTATTTATGGCTGCCATAGTCATGTGCAAGTCACATGAAAAGTGTTAGTTTCATCTTTACCCTTAATCTTTCTTAAAATTACCATATATGTCATTTTCCAATTCTAATACATTTTATTTGTTTCTTTTTGGTCTCTTTAACTTATTAATTCTTTATTATACCTTATTTAAGTCTTAATTAAGAGTCTTACAAGGTCCTACATGAATTGGAATACCAAACAAATCCAAAACACTAATTTTTAGCTACTTCCTAGGGGAGTCACTCATTGCCGGGACTTAAGCATATTTAACTATTTTCTAATCTATTTCTTTAATTTGTTTCACCTTTAATTGACCAACTTAAGATTAAATTATGTCTCCTCGCTTTAATTTAAAAATAATTTTAGACATTCCAGCCATCCAAACATATGTTAGTCACTGGAATAATGGAATATACAAAACTACCTAAAGTGAAGGCATTACAATTCTCCCCTCTTTAAAGTAAATTTCATCCCGAAATTTACCTGTTAGGTGCCTCCAAACAATTGTGGGTACTGCTTTCTGATATCTTCTTCTTGCTCCCAGGTGGCCTCCTCACCAGAATGATTCTGCCACAACACTTTCACCAATGAAATTTGCTTGTTTCTCAGTTGCTTTGTCTCCTTTGCTAGAATTGTCACGGGTTCTTCATAATATGTGAGGTATGGGTTGACTTCAATTAACTCTAATGGCAATACATGTGAAGGATTAGACCTTTACCTATGAAGCATAGATACATGAAATACATTATGGATTTTATCTAGCTCTGGTGGCAAGGCTAATCTATATGCCAAAGGACCAACTCTTTTTAAGATCTCATATGGCCCAATGAAGCATGGACTGAGTTTCCCTTTTCTTCCAAACCACATGAGGCACTTCCAAGGAGAAACCTTCAAAAATACTTTATCCCCAACATTATATTCTATATCCCGTCTCTTAAGATCCACAAATGACTTCTGTCTATTTGTTGTAGCTTTCAATTTATCCCTGATAATTCTGACTTTCTCTTCTGTTTGTTGTACTAGTTCTGAGCCAATTAATTTCCTTTCACCTACTTCATCCCAACACAAAGGAGTCCTGTATTTTTTGCCATATAAGGCTTCATATGGAGGCATTCCAACGCTCGACTGATAGCTGTTATTGTAAGCAAATTCCATCAAAGGCAAATATCTATCCCAATTACCCTCAAACTTCATAGCACAAACTCTAAGCATGTCTTCCAATACTTGTATAATCCTCTCTGATTGACCATCTGTCTGTGGGTAGAATGTAACACCTTACCCCTCTATAAGGCATAACATGATCCCGTAGTATACTTAATAAATTACCAAACTTTGCCTATCGATAACCCATTAAATACACTACAAGGGATTTTAAAATAATTTTGTCTTCTTTTGAAGGTGGTGAGCACTTTTAACAGGTATTAAAAACTTTTAAGTTTATTTTAAAAAACTAGGTAAAAATTTTGGCCCTTTTTATTTTTCCGCAAATTTTGTAAAAATTTCGGTAGAGTGCCGTCTATAATTGAGAAAAACCAAATTTTAAAGATCTGTAAAAAGCACTTCCAATCATTTATTTCACAACTCCCAACCTCCAAATAAATCTCAAACCAACACAATTCAACCAATTTCCATTCAAAATTCACATCCCAAATATTTTCAAAAATAACTAGATAAATTCATGCACATTACATAAAAAAAATTAATTTACAAACATAAAATCCAAAAATAATACTATTACAATTTTTACTATACAACTGCTCAATTTACATTAATACATATGAACAATTCTATATTTACATCAAACTAAATATATTAAGCATAAAATAACACCCGAACCAAAAAGTCAGTGAAGTCCTCGTCAACTCAGCAGCTCACTCTGCTACTTTTTTTTTTCCCTTATCTGCGACAGCAAATAAAGCTATCGCTGAGTATGATTTACTAATTGATGCACAATAATGAAAAAAAATATTTAACATGCTGACATTAAACATTCACTAATAATAATAATTCAAACATTTCATAATCATATTCACAATTTTTGAATCACATTTATAACACAATTTTGTCAAATAATTTAAAAAACATAGTGTTGCCAATCCATATACAACTTAGGTCATGACACAAAATTTTCGATCAATGCCGTGTTGTACACCACGACAAAGCAATCTACAACCTCACTAATCAAAATCAATGATGGAGGTGGCTAGCTAGCTGTATGAGTACTCATCCGATCTCGACCTCAATTGGCAAGCCAGAGAGGGAGAAAAAATAATTGATCTCAACCCCATAAATGGAGGAGGAATAATATGTTACTGTCATGCTAAGTGTGAATCTGAAATCGATTTAAAATTATTTATTCAAATATTGCATGCAAAATCCAATCAATTTCCAAAGTCCAACTTACATTCACAAAGTGGCAACACAATAGTTCTTGAAATTCAAAATTAACACAATACACTTACAATGTGTAGCAAATCAAGGTTTTAATGTGAAAACAATAGTTTAAAGTTATTGTGCACAAACCTGATTTGAGTCGCCTCTAGGCCTTGACTCAATTTGCCTTATCCTTTGTCCGTCTTTTTTTTTTCCAACTGAAATACACAATTTGCAGTATTTCAATATCACAACTTATAATAATTCTAATAAATAAATTCACACCTACTTAATTCTAGCCTTAATTTGCTTAAAATAATGTTCCTTGAAGTTTGCATTTCGGGATTACTATTCATGGCACTATTCAAGTCAAAATATTGACTTTCTCATGCTTAATAGATATGTGAATTCTAATTACACCCATATACCACATTTTGAGTGCCTAATTTGTTGGCCTTGGTTGCCATTTCAATTTCTAGGTCTCCTAAGAGAATTTTCAATTTTTCAGTTTTGGTTTCCTGTTTTGCACTGTTCCATTGGTCTGGTTACTGTGGGAATTTGGCTAAGTGTCTCCCATCAAAGTTATTCCTTATTGTCTTATCTTTAGTTCTTTTTTTTTTGTTTTATTCCCCATTTGACTTAGTTAATTTTCAATTAATTAAATTTTAATTATGTTGTCATTGCTTATGTCACCACATGATGTCATAATTTTCATTTTCTTCACTTTTTCTTTTTCCTTTATTTTTCCTCGGTTCTTTAATTTAATTCTATATTTCAAACTTTTAATTTCTCCAATTTTATTGGAGAGTTAGGTCGTGAGTCACCTCTAGGGGTGAATTGACCAATTTGCCCCTCGCCGGTCTGATCCGATTTGCCATTAATTCAGTGTTTCTTCCGGAACCCTGACCTAATTATCTAACCTACTTATAAGCACTTTTCTATGATTTTCTCTTTTCCACAAGGTTCTCCATAGTCCTTAGGACTGCGGTGTCACAATTTCTAGTTCAAAATTAGGATTACAATTGACCTCGCAGTCACTTCCCGGTAAGGTCACCCATCGCTAGGACCCCCGGCTCATTTAACCTTTTATGCTTTGTTTTTCTTATTTACACTTCACTATTTGGTAATTACTATTTATTTCATTCAGCGCTTTTCTAGGACACTTAAATATAGTTCTAATTCTCTTAATTGTCCGGACCGACACGGGTCACCGGAATAGTGAAATATACCAGGCTATGCATATAGGTGTGTTACATAGAATGAAGTGCTGAAGTTCACTCTAGTTCCTAGAGCTTTTTGTAGACTACTCTAGATTCTGAAAGTGAACCTTGGATCACTATCCGACATAATAAATACTGGTACTCCATGTAGTCTCACCACTTCATTAATATATAACTTGGCCAATCAATCCAGCCTGTAGTCCATTCTTACTGGCAAAAAAGTGAGCTGATTTAGTCAATCTATCAACAATCACCTAAACAGCATCATGATTCCTTTGAGTGCACGAAAGTCCTGTTACAAAAACTATTGTGATCCTCTCCCATTTCCATTGGGGAATAGGCAATGGGTTTAGTATGCCTGCTGGAACTTCATGTTCTGCTTTAACTTGTTGATAAGTTAAAAATTTTGCAACAAATTCAATAATGTCTCTTTTCATACCTCGCCACTAGTAATGCTCCTTCAAGTCTCTATACATCTTTGTTCCCCCTAGGATGCATGGCAAATGGAAAATCATGTGTTTCTTTCAGAATAAGTTATTTCAACTCAATATTATCTGGTACACACATTTGACCTTGAAACAGTAAAATTCCATCCTGGCTAATAGCGAATCCAGGTTTCTCACCTTGCTTGACTTTTTCAACCAGCCTTGTATATCCCCTATCATTTTGTGCTGCTTCCTTAATCTGCTTAGTCAATAATGGTTTGATTTGCAGATTTGCCTGGATACACCCAACCGTGTCAAACAAAAGTTGGGCATGCATTGTTCTCAAATCATGCACTATCTGCAATGGAGTAAGCTTCAATTTGGCTATTGATTTGTAGCTTAACGCATCAACCATTGGATTAGTTTTCCCTGGGTGGTAGTTAATCATATAGTCATAATCCTTAATCAACTCCAACCACCTCCTCTGCCTTTAATTCAACTCCTTTTGGGTGGGTAAATATTTCAAGCTTTTATGATCTATGAAGATATAACACTTTTCCCCATTCAAATAATGTCTCCAGATCTTTAATGCAAAAACAATAGCAACAAGCTCTAGATCATGAGTAGGATAATTCCTCTCGTGGCTTGAGCTGGCATGAAGCATATGCAATAACATTCCTGTCCTACATCAATACACAGCCAAGGCCATTGTTAGAAGCATCACTGTATATGATATAATCTTTACCTAGGGTAGGTAAGGTCAGGACTGGAGCTTCTGTTAAACAAGTTTTCAATTTATCAAACTCTCCTAACATTTGTCCGTCCATTAAAACTTTACATCCTTAACAATCTTATCAAGGGTGAAGCTATCATGGAAATCCCTTTACAAAATAGCGATAATATCCAGCCAACCCTAAGAAACTGTGAACTTCAGAAACATTATGAGGTGGCTTCCAATTAAGGATAACTTCTATCTTGTTGGGATCTACTTCAATTCCTTCTGCAGACACTATATGTTCCAAGAAAGCAACTTGTTCTAGCCAAAATTCACATTTGGATAATTTAGCATACAACTGCTTCTCTCAGAGTGTCTGTAGAATTATTCTCAAATGCTAGTCATACTCTTCTGTATTCTTGGAATAAACCAAGATATCATTAATAAATACCACCACAAACTGATCCAGGTATGGCTAAAGGATTGCATTCATCAGGTTCGTAAAAGCTAGAGGTGCA
Organism: Hevea brasiliensis; assembly: GCF_030052815.1. Taxonomy (NCBI): domain Eukaryota; kingdom Viridiplantae; phylum Streptophyta; class Magnoliopsida; order Malpighiales; family Euphorbiaceae; genus Hevea; species Hevea brasiliensis. The sequence goes on along the minus strand of NW_026614695.1, from coordinate 2,471,721 downwards.
TTAGTTAACCCAAATGGCATCACCAAAAATTCATAGTGACCATATCGGGTTTTGAAAGTTGTTTTTGGTATATACTCTCCTTCTTTACTCTCAACTGATAATATCCTGATCTTAAGTCTATCTTGAAGAATACTTTCGCACCCTTCAATTGATCAAATAAATCTTCAAGTCTAGGTAATGGATACCCACTTTTCACTGTCACCTTATTCAACTCTCTGTAGTTTATACACAGATGAAGAGTGCCATCCTTCTTCTTCACAAATAACACTGGAGCTCTCCATGGTGAAACACTAGGGCGTATAACCCCTTATCTAGTAATTCTTGCAATTACACCTTTAACTCTTTCAATTCAAAAGGTGACATTCTATAGGGAGTAATAGATATTGGTTCAACTTCAGGCAAAGTCTTAATTTCAAACTCTACTTCCCTCTCTAGTAGTAACCCCGACAGATCATCTGGAAACACATCTGGGAAGTCACACACTGTAGGAATGTCTTTAATATCAGGATTCCCTACACGTGTGTCAACTATATGTGCCAGGTATGCCTCACACCCTCGACGCATCATCTTCCTGGCTAGTGTTATTGTGATCACATTAGATGACAACATTTGTCTTTCTCCTTATATTGTCACATTAGCATACTCTGGAGTCTTCAGTCTATAGTCAATTACAACATGATGTCTAGCTAGTCAATCCATGCCCAAAATGACATCAAAATCTCTAAAAGGCATCTCAATCAAATCAGACAAAAAGATGCTGCCTTGTATATTCAGAGGGCAATCCCGATATAATCTATTCACTATCACTTCCTGACCCAAGGGACTCAATAATAACACATCATAAGTCATCTTCACACAATCCACATTAGCATAACAAGCAAGTGCAGAGCTAATGTAGGAATGAGCAGAATCAGGATCAAACAATACTAATGCATCATGATCAGAGAGTGAGAATTTACCAATAACCACGTCAGCTGTTTCTGCACCCTCTCTCTATCTCATGGCATATACTCTAGCTGGTGCACCTGATTGCTCTAGCTGGTTTATAGTACTCTGACTGCCAACTATACTACCTCAAACTCTACCTCAGCCTCTACTAGCTGTCTGAGATACATTAGGTATAGATATTGGTGTAGATCCTTCTAATGCAATATGGGTAATTTCTCTCCTTGGACTAATACAATCTCTGGCAAAGTGTCCAGTGCCTCCACAATTATAGCAAACCCCTGATGCCATCTTGCATACACCTCCATGCATCTTACCACAGGTATTACAAGGGCGACCACATGTAGGAGCTCGAGTCGCAGTCACTACTGGTCTAAATTGCCTAGATACTGGTAGTTGTCACAAGGTATTTTGCGGTCGCCTGGACGAACACTCACCGAAGTGGGAAAGAGTGAGGAGTCGCCATTTTAATTTTGAGGGACATTAAAGAAAACCATTCGGGAAAATATATTAAAAGAAACCACTTCGAAAATAGAGATTCTAGGTTTGGGGTCCATATACGAGCGGGGAAGGTGTTAGGCACCCCGCTTCGTCCCTCCACGAGGGTAAACAGATTTAATATTATGCTCTTTGTAAGTTAAAATCAGAAGTTAGGGGGTTAGAATGATGATGTCAATCCCTTTGGTAAAAGGGAATATTTGATTTTTCACTATTTCAGGTTACCCAGATGCATAAGTACATGAGACGACCCTTAGTGAGTTGGTGTTACGTAGCGGTTTTGTTTAGAGGGTTACTTTGCGTATTGTGCCATTTTAGTTTGGATTTGAGAGAATCTGGGTAAAAGCTTCTCCCAATCTCTAGGGATAATCTGTTTAAAATTTGAGTGAGGAATCTCGGATAAGAACTCTCCTCCGATCTCCCCATATTTATTAAAATTTGACTGAGAATCGGATAAGAACTCTCCTCCGATCTCTTTGAATAATTATTAAAAATTTTGATTGAGGACCGGATAAGAGCTCTCCTCCGATCTCTTTAAATATTTATAATTTGATTGAGAATCGGTTAAGAACTCTCCTCCGATCTCTTTAATAGTTATTGAAATTTTGATTGAAAATCGGATAAGAACTCTCCTTCGATCTCTTTGAGTATTTAAAATTTGATTGAGAATCGAATAAGAACTCTCCTCCGATCTCTTTAATATTTATTGAAATTTTTGATTAAAAATCGGATAAGAACTCTATTCCAACCTCTTTTAATATGCAATTTTAGAGTTTTAATAAAGGATCTCGGATAAGAACTCTCCTCCGATCTCCTGTTTTTTTTTGTTTAAATGAGGATCGGGTAAGAACTCTTCCCCGACCTCTTGAGATTTAATTACGATCGTATATCGCAAGGACCTTAGACTAAGGGTTCTGGCATCCGAAGACGCTGAGAACCCGAATAAGGCTTCTCTTAACCCATTGGTACCTTATAACTAGGTAGGGGATACCAGACTGAATTTTTACCGATCTCCTATGTGATCGCCTTACCAGTACCTTTCGACAGGCAATATTCGATCTCTTTCATTTGCTAGTCTGGGGTCCGACCTTACTTCGATCCCCCACTATACCCAGTTATTTTCTGAGCTAGTCTAGTGGTTCGACTTCATAATTTTCCTCTGATTTATTATCCAAACTTTTATTATTTTAAAGAAACTCTCGTGTTAAGATACAGCTACCAACATTTTATCAAACTACCTATACATTACTCGTGACCAAAACACCTATATTTGAAGTTAATAAAGGCTAAAAATAAATAACATGAACTGATGAACAAAAAGGTAAACTCAAGAGAATAACCACCCTTGTGGAACTCTTTAACATGACATAAGCTTGACGAAAATTATGAGCATGAAAACAAAGAAAAATAAAAAAAGCTTGACAAAATAATGGTTCAGACACTCACCTGTGGGGAGTTGAATCTATTGAGCTAACTATGGAGTCACAAATATAGTAGAGCTGTGTGCTAATAGTCTGGGGACTAATGCTTGCCTTGAAATAAAGAATACCAAGTTAAAATGTAGTCGAATCGAAATGACAGTAACCGGGTTTGAATGAGATTGAGCTTGGAAAATAAAAGTGGATATGAAGACAAAACTGAAACTGAGATATGGGATCACAGAGTAATGAACAAACTGAAAATAAAGAGTTTCAGTGTTCAACACTCCTTCAACGGGAATACTTTAGAAAACTGGTTTCTAAAGTTTCCCTATTTTGAAAGCTTAAAAATAGAAGAGTAGCAAGACTGAATCAAATTTCAGAGCCTTTCCACTATAATCACTACCCTTTTTTTTCTTTTTCTCATCAGTATTGCATGCAGGTATTTATAGGGAATGGGTGCTCCCAATGAAGGGTCAGGATTTTCTCTGAGGGAGATGGAAGGTTTGGATTTTAAAGGACATGATCTGATGCCTGAGAATTGAAGAGAATCAAAATGGACGGCTGAGATCTTATTCAGAATATTTGTCCTTTCTCTTTTCTAATCCAACGGCTCAAAATCTTCTTGTCAAGGGAGATCCGAGGGCTGGGAATAAAAGGCGCCGGTCTTGTCGTTTTCTCTTTGATCCAAGGGCTCCGGACTTGTCCTTACAGGTAAGATCAACGGTGGAGATTGAGATGTACAGGACTGTCATGACATGTCCAGGCACCTGTCAGTAATGTGGGTGATTTTGCAAATGAGGCGTGCGGTGGAGATTTGATCTCGTCTGCAATGCTTTAACTACCTCGGCCCTGATTATAACAACAGTTATTGAAAGTTATCTCATCCTCTCCTTACTTTTCGATCTCCCATCCCTTCCAATCTTTCCATTATGACCTTTTTTCGATCTCTCATGTCGGGCCCCTCTCCCGATCTCTCCCATTCCAGCACCTTCTCCTCTATCCGGGCTGATTCAGTCAAAGCATTTATTCCTTCGATTACCGAGGCATCCGCTTCGATTTTCGCTAGTAATAAATGCTCAGAATCCCCCCCCCTATATATATATATGCCTCAATCGGGGAATTTCTCCCACATTTCATTCCTTCCTCCTTCCATTTCTCTCTTCTTCCAATCAAATTTCTCCGGTAACATTCTGGCCATGGTGACTGCTTTTGACCTTTTCTCTGACTATTCTCTTAGCTCCCCAGCTGAAAATTTATGACCCCGGTGATCGGAAAATCATGATAACCATATTTGATGACAATGAGAGAACCAGACTAATTTACTGATCAAGATCGAAAATATCGATCATACCGATCTCGGGTCGATCTACCGATATAATCGGTGAGTCGATTTCGGGTGAGAAGACTGCTAATTTCCCGCTTAACATCGGTGACTGCCCTCTGAAGTTCATTGGGCTCCTCACCATATCGGGCGTCCCAATTGCAGCTTGGTTCTGGTCGATGACTTTGACGATGACTCCTCATCCTTATGAGAGTCATAGTCACTCCATCTGAGCTGTACATCTATCTGCCGCCTATGTTTGGCTTTCTGATCAGACACATCTTTTGATTCAGCCACGAGACTAGGCTTTAACATAGGTTCCTGCAAGGTAGGATGTACTGCCGATCTCTAGAGATCGCCCAAATGATATAATCTGACCTTTAAAGGTGCTTAACGATGTAATCCGATCTCTTAAGATCACCCAAATGATGTAATCTGACCTTTTGGAAATGAAATAAAATTTTATTTTAACAATTATCATTTAATTACTGCATTGGTTATTTTTCGATCTCTAATGTGCATATCTGATCTGATTCCTAACTGAATAGCCCTTAACGAATCTGTAATTCTGAACATCTACCTTAATTCGCTGATCTTTAACTAGCCAATCTCCCCTTATTTATTTATGGAGTTTCTAAAATGTTCTTGCGAAGTGTCAGAAAAGCTGGCGAATTCCCCTAACCGATGCGTCGCTTGGGACACTGTGAGCATTGAATGCTCAGACGAGTATAAATAGGGGAAGGGTCAGCCAGTTGTTCTCTTATGTCATTTTCAGCACCTCGTGAGCGATTCCAAAATTCCCTCGTTTCTTCAAGTTCTTCCGACACCGATCACACTCGGGTAAGGGTTTTGATATTTCTCTTAGTTAAATTTCTCTCTTTTCTTTGAAAATGAGCGGCGCTGAGGGTCAAAGAGTGGTGAGCCCCCCTTCTGTCCATGTCTCGTGGTCGTCAGATGAAGTCGAAGTGGTTGGACCAAGCGGGCGATCTGAACCTCCTACGACCTCCGTTTCAGCCCATGGTCAAGCGGCACCCTCAAGACGAACGCATTCCTCAGGGAGAGAAAACCTTCCCGTGGATGAGCTGCCGTCAATCCTTCAAGAAACCGATCTGCAGTCGATTAGCCAAGAATACAACCTTCGGACCGATTCATACGAGCTTATCAGATGTCATGGCGATCTCCGAGCTGATCACTTCTTCGAAGAAAATGATATGATCATAATATACGAAGAGCAATTAAAAGCCGGGCTGTGATTTCCTCTTGATGACTTCTTCAAGAAAGTTCTGAAATTCCACCAAGTATGTATAGCCCATGTAAATCCGAACTCATGGCTGATCCTGGTAGCCTTCAGAGGCCTTTGCCGAGCTAAGGGACTCAGTCCTACAACAAAGGTGTTCGCTGAGCTACATAGGCTAACTCGTCGAAAGGACGATGATGACTGGTTCTTTCAGGAAAAACTGCATTGTGGGCTCTTACCGACCGCTTCTCTCATCAAGAATTGGAAGAATCGCTTTATTACGAGGAGCAAGATTCGAACAGCTTTGAGGGTTTCCCACGTAGTCGGCCGCATCCGCCCATCACTCAAGCACATTGCCCTGAGTAGGGAAGAGGGCGCAATGGTAATGGAGCTAAAGGATCAGGCGGCCAATCAGAAGTTCTCCTATTTAGATGCGGTGATGGCCAAACTGCATCATTGGATGATGCGGCTGGTTATCGGTGAAGAACGTGGGCTTTAGCTCTCTGACCTCGGCCTCGGAACTTTCTATATCTCTGATCTCTGAGCCTTAGCGAACTCACTGACTTTTTTTTGTGCAGGTATGGCAAGCAGCGAGGCTTCCAAAGAGAGCCGAAGGACCGCCGATCCCTGAAATAGAAGTGGTTCGGTCTCCCCCTTGATAAGAAGAGCTGCCACCACCTCCACCAGTTGCTTCGAGTGCAAAAGGGGGTCCTTCCCAACCTACTTCGAGGACCCTTTCCAGCGCTCAAGTCCTGATTCACTCCCTGGAGAAGAATCGATCTGTTAGGGAGAAACCGGCTTTAGCAAAGGTTTTGGGAGCTTCCATATGTTTCTAGGAGTATCGGCACAGGCTGACCCAGGGCAACATTGATGATCTCCTGGCCCAGACGATGAGCTTGAGCGTGGAGAGCTTAGTGAACCAGCATATCATCAGGGAAAAGGTTCATCATTTGAGGCAGGAGATCCAGAAGGCAGGTTAGGAAGCAGCTTCCGCCCGAGCCCAACTTTCAGCTGCCCGAGAATATATAGCTGAAATTGAGGGGCGGATGAAATTCTATAAGGATAAATTGGCCGAGCAGGCTCATGCTCTTGAAGAATCTCGGGCTCTCCGAGTTGCTGATGTCATCGCCTCACTAAAGAACTTAGAGCGAAAGAGGAAGAGGCAGTGACGAGGGAGGCCGGTGCTTATGTGAACGCCCATGGGGATCTTTTGGCCGAGCTCAAGAAGCGTTATCCTGAAGAGGACTTTTCCTGGATGGTGGACCTGGCTCCCCAAGACGAAGAGGAGAGCGAAGAGGAGGCTGAAGGAGATAGAGAAGGTGAGCGAAATGTAGAACAGGCTGGGGGTGATCCTCCAGCTGAATGACTTGTATTTTTTTACTTTGAAATGAAATGAAGTTCTTTGTTTTGTTTAATGACTTGATGAGGTCGGAAAGTATCTAAGTTGTATAAGCGCCTGATTGTTTGAACATATTAGAACGCCAAACTTGAAAGCGATTATTAATCTACGAATGAGAGATCGGAAAAACATTATAAGCATGAGATCGGCCTAAGCCGAGAACAAAACTGAGCGAAACTTAAGAATATTAAGATTGGAAACATGATTTGAACACTTAAGATCGGAAGTAACATTAAGCCGGATTAAAACTTTAACTTTATTAAACAATTATCCATAATATTTATAAAAGGGAGATCGGAAATAAGACTGGATGGCACGAAGACCTAATGTTGGTTTGATTTCGTTTGACGAGAGATTGGAAATGTGATTGACTGGCCAGGAGACTTGATAATTGGTTTGAGAGATCGGTAAGGATTTGAACGATATGGAGACTTGGTGCTGGGGATCGATTTCAAAGTCTATTGATTTCAGGGATCGGCCAAAATATGGTGTCGACGGCTGCCCCTCTTTACATAATTTCTATTGAAGGGAAAAATTTTGCTGTGTAGGAATTATGTAAAAATTCAGACCCATATTTTGGATGATTAAAACTTTGAAACTCACAATTAAAGTTAGGAAACTAAAACCCACTTAGGTCAAGGACCCAGAGGTTGGTAACAGGAATTTAAATGCTGAAAAATTAAAATCAACTTAGATCAAGGAACCAGAGGTTGATAACAGGAATTTAAATGCTGAAAAATTAAAATCAACTTAGATCAAGGAACCAGAGGTTGATAACAGGAATTTAAATGCTGAAAAATTAAAATCAACTTAGATCAAGGAACCAGAGGTTAATAACAAGAATTTAAATGCTGAAAATTTAAAATCAACTTAGATCATGGAACTAGAGGTTGATAACAGGAATTTAAATGCTGGAAAATTAAAATCAACTTAGATCAAGGAACCAAAGGTTGATAACAGAAATTTAAATACTGAAAAATTAAAATCAACTTAGATCAAGGAACCAGAAGTTGCTAACAGAAATTTAAAATCAACTTAGATCAAGGAACCAGAAGTTGATAACAGAAATTTAAATGCTGGAAAATTAAAATCAACTTAGATCAAGGAACCAGAGGTTAATAACAGAAATTTAAATGCTGAAAAATTAAAATCAACTTAGATCAAGGAACCAGAGGTTGATAACAGAAATTTAAATGCGAGAAAATTAAAATCAACTTAGATCAAGGAACCAGAGATTGATAACAGGAATTTAAATCTTTGAAAAATTAAAATCAACTTAGATCAAGGAACCAGTGGTCGATAACAGGAATTTAAATGCTAAAAAACTAAAATCAACTTAGATCAAGGAACCAGAGGTCAATAACTGGAATTTAAATGCTAAAAAATTAAAATCAACTTAGATCAAGGAACCAGAAGTTGATAATAGGAATTTAAATGCGAAAAATTAAAATCAACTTAGATCAAGGAACCAGAGGTTGATAACAGAAATTTAAATGCTGAAAAATTAAAATCAACTTAGATCAAGGAACAAGAGGTTGATAATAGAAATTCAAATGCTAGAAAATTAAAATCAACTTAGATCAAGGAACCAGAGGTTGATAACAGAAATTTAAATGCTGGAAAATTAAAATCAACTTAGATCAAGGAACCAGAGATTGATAACAGGAATTTAAATGCTGAAAAATTAAAATCAACTTAGATCAAGGAACCAGTGGTCGATAACAGGAATTTAAATGCTAAAAAATTAAAATCAACTTAGATCAAGGAACCAGAGGTCAATAACTGGAATTTAAATGCTAAAAAATTAAAATCAACTTAGATCAAGGAACCAGAGGTTGATAATAGGAATTTAAATGCGAAAAATTAAAATCAACTTAGATCAAGGAACCAGAGGTTGATAACAGAAATTTAAATGCTGAAAAATTAAAATCAACTTAGATCAAGGAACAAGAGGTTGATAACAGAAATTCAAATGATAGAAAATTAAAATCAACTTAGATCAAGGAAACAGAGGTCGATAACAGGAATTTAAATGCTAAAAAATTAAAATCAGCTTAGATCAAGGAACCAGAGGTTGACAACAGGAATTTAAATGCAAAAAATTAAAATCAACTTAAATCAAGGAACCAGAGGTTGATAACAGAAATTTAAATGCTGAAAAATTAAAATCAACTTAGATCAAGGAACCAGAGGTTGATAACAGGAATTTAAATGCGAAAAATTAAAATCAACTTAGATCAAGGAACCAGAGGTTGATAACAGAAATTTAAATGCTGAAAAATTAAAATCAACTTAGATCAAGGAACCAGAGGTTGATAACAGAAATTTAAATGCTGAAAAATTAAAATCAACTTAGATCAAGGAACCAGAGGTTGATAACAGGAAATTTAAATGCGAAAAATTAAAAATGCTTACAAAACAAGCCTAAGCTGACACGAGAAGTTCTTTCGTGACGAAGTGTACTTAACAGGATCCTGAAGATGAACGATTAATGGAAGACGAGTTCCAAGACTTAACCCATCATTTTCCATTTCTTACTCACTTCCCAGGACTCTCTTTCTGTTATAGACTTCCTTACTTTGCGAAAAGCACCCTTGCGGGTTTTCACTTTCCCTTTTGCCCATCCGACTAGAGGCGCCCTCCCAAGTTTTTGCCTCTAGTTCTTTTTTTTTTTTTTAGGCCATTCCCTGCAAATCTCATAGCAAAGTACACGAGGTTATCAATATCCAAATCCTAATCTTATGACAAAATTCTAACAGATTAATAGCGCATAAAATAAAGAGGTTGAAAAAGACAGTATTAGAGTGTAAGTATACGAGAAAAATAAAGCAAAAAAAGATAAATGCGAAAAAAATATATCAAAATGAAAGGATGGCTTTATTATGGCTTGAGAGATAAAGGTACAGCTTCAAAGAAAAAGGGTACAAGGATAGACCTCATAGATTCCTCGTAGTTAGTTTTGAAGTCTCTTAACTGCCATTACTTTAAATACTCTGGTAACAAAGATTCACACCGTGCTGGTTTATTTCCATCCTTGGTTCCATGTCCCCTTCCTTATTTCTCCATTTTCTGGTTCTAAGGGCGCCCTTTCGGGTTTTTGCCCTCATATTTATTTTCTTTTTTCTTTTTTCTTTTCTTTTTTAGGGTGCCTTTTTGTGTTTTCACCCTTCACTCATTTTACAGAAAGTGCCCTTCCGGGTTTTTGCCTTCTTTCGCACATTTTGTTAGGGGCGTCCTTTCAGATTTTCACCCTTTTTTTTTTTTTAGGCATAATACCTTTTGACAGTGTCGGCATTCACGGCTCTTGGGAATTTTTCACCATCCATATGGGTCAGAATCAGGACCCTACCAGAAAACACCTTTTTAACCACGTAGGGTCCCTCATAGGTGGGCGACCATTTACCCCTAGCATCGTTTTGATTTGGTAGCACCTTTTTCAGGACGAGATCTCCTGGTTGAAATTCACATGTGCGAACGCCTTTGTTGAATGCCCTAGCCATTCTTCTCTGGTACAACTGCCCATGACATGCTGCTGCTAGCCTTTTCTTGTCTAGCAAATTCAATTGGTCCAACCTTGACTGGATCCATTCCGACTCATCAATTCCCGATTCCTTCAGAATTCTTAGGGAAGGAATTTCTACTTCAATAGGCAGAACAACTTCCATCCCGTAAACCAGTGAGTATGGAGTTGCCCCAGTCGATGTTCTTATAGAGGTCCGGTATGCATGAAGAGCGTAGGGAAGCATATCATGCCAATCTCTATAGGTGACTGTCATTTTTCGGATGATCCTCTTGAGATTTTTGTTGGCGGCTTCCACTGCTCCATTCATCTGGGGAAGGTATGGTGAGGAATTGAGATGTCGAATCTTGTATTGGTCACATAAACTTTGGACCTTTGGACCATTCAAATTCTTGGCGTTGTCAGTGACAATCTCGCTGGGGAGGCCATGTCGGCAGATTATATTATTTCTAAGGAATTTAAGGAATGTGTTCTGCGTGATGTGGGCATATGATGTCGCTTCGACCCACTTTGAAAAATAGTCAATAGCTACCAGGATAAATCTATGCCCATTGGATGCCTTAGGGTTGATGGGACCAATCACATCGATGCCCCACATTGCGAAAGGCCATGGTGAGACGAGGTTAAACAATTGGTGAGGCAGAACATTTATCGGATCCATGTAGATCTGACATTTATGACACTTCTAAAAGTACTCGATGCAATCCTTCTCCATAGTAGTCCAGAAATATCCTTGTCTCATGATTTGCTTAGCCATCGTATGCCCATTAGCATAGGTTGCACAATTCCCCTCATGAGTCTCGAAAAGGATGCTCTTTGCTTCTTTTGCATCTACGCATCTCAACAATTTGCCGTTGGAGCTCCTTTTGTATAAAATTTTGCCACTGGGGAAGAATCCCAAAGCTAATCTCCGGATCATTCTTCTTTCATTTCTGCTTGCCCCTGGAGGGAATTCTCTGGTTTTGATGTAGACCTGGATGTCAAGATACCTAGGTTTACCATCAGTTTCTTCCTTGATCATGAAGCAGTATGCCGGCTCACTCCTTGCTTTGATCCGCAATACCTGAGTCGTCTGCCCTTCTTCCATTTGAGCCATGACAGCTAGGGTGGCTAAGGCATCTGCAAATTGATTCTTGTCTCGACTGAGGTGAGTGAAAGAGATTTCTTCAAATTTCTTAATCAACTCCAATAGGTACTTCTGATATGGGATTAACTTCGGATCCTTAGTTTGCCATTCTCCCTTGACTTGATAAATGATCAAGGCCGAATCACCATACACCTCCAACTTTCTGACTTTCATTTCGATGGCAGCCTGTAAACCCATCACACGAGCTTCGTATTCTGTGACGTTGTTGGTGCAGTCAAACCTTAATTTGATAGCTATCGGGAAGTGTTTCCCGTCAGGGGATACTAGCACTGCTCCAATTCCATTACCAGACAAATTGACAGCTCCGTCAAAATACATTTCCCATACATCAGCTGGCTCTTTTTCCTCGCCATCGACTTCATTAACATGCTCATCAGGGAACTCAAAATCCAAGGCTTCATAATCCTGGATAGGGTTTTCTGCTAGGAGATCAGCTATTACGCTACCTTTCACTGCTTTTCGGGTCATATAGACAATGTCATATTGAGAGAGTATGACCTGCCATTTGGCTATCCTTCCCAGCACAAATGGGCTTTCGAATACATACTTAATAGGATCCATCCTAGAGATGAGCCATGTCTTATGATTCAACATGTAGTGTTTAAGCCGATTCGCCGTCCAGGCCAACGCGCAACAAGTTTTCTCTAGGAAAGAGTACCTCGACTCGCAATCATTGAACTTCTTGCTCAGGTAATAAATGGCCCTCTCCTTTCGACCAGTATCATCATGCTGCCCCAAAACACATCCCATTGAGCTTTGTTGGACTGCCATGTACAGAATCAGCGGCCTTCCTGCCACCGGAGGAACCAATATCGGTTTGACAGGTACTGCTTAACTTTCTCAAAAGCCTCTTGGCAAACTGAATCCCATTAAGTGGTGTTGTTCTTTCAGAGTAGTCTAAAGATAGGCTTAGCTTTAATAGTGAGGTTGGAAATAAATCTTGAAATGTTGTTCAGCTTCCCTAGGAAACTGCGCACTTCCCTCTCCGTTTTTGGGGATGGCATTTCTTGAATGGCTCAAACTTTGTCTGGATCTACTTCTATTCCCTTCTCACTCACTATGAATCCCAACAACTTCCGAGATCTAGCTCTAAACACGCATTTGGCAGGGTTCAATTTCAGCTGATACTTCCTGAGTCTCTTGAATACTTTCCTCAGCACCTGCACATGGCTTTCTCCTTCCCTGGATTTGATGATCATATCATCTACATACACCTCCACTTCTTTGTGCATCATATCATGGAATAACATGACCATAGCACGTTGGTAGGTAGCGCCAGCATTCTTTAAGCCAAAAGGCATGACCTGGTAACAAAATACCCCCCACTGAGTGATAAAAGCAATTTTCTCTTTATCTTGTTCATCCATGGGGATTTGATTGTACCCAGATGCCCCATCGATACATGAACATCTGCCCAACCTGCAGCATTGTCTACTAACACGTCTATGTGCGGGAGAGGGAAATCATCTTTCAAGCTTGCTTTATTAAGATCCCTGTAATCAACGCACACCCTGACTCTCCCGTCCTTCTTCATTACTTGGACAATGTTAGCTATCCATTGGGGATATTTGACTACTTCCAGAAACCCAGCATCATACTGCTTTTTGACTTCATCCCTAACTTTGAGTAGCATGTCAGGGTTCATTCTTCTTAGCTTCTGCTTTACTGCGATCGTCCCGGGGATTAAGGGAATTTTGTGTGTCACAATCTGAGGCTCTAAACTAATTATATTGTCATAGCTCCATGAAAATACATCCAAGAATTCTTTGAGCAAACTGACCATATCTTCTAATTCTCCACTCCCCATAACCTTAAGTTCCCTTTTTATTTCTTCCGTGCCTAGATTTATGGTGTGTGTTTCGTCTCCACAAGGCACTAGGGAAGGTTCATCTCTTTCATCCCTTTCTTCTGCGAGTTCCTCCTCAGAATCACTTGAAGTAATGATAGTTATGGGGATTTCAAAATTAACCAGAGGAATTTCTGAGTCTATTAGATTATTAGGTGTTAATTGATGAATGGTCCTGAAGAGACGAAAGTGGAATATATTATGAAAATGGCACAAAAACAAGGAAAAGAGAATTGGATGTAAAATGTGCTAATAATCCATTAATATTTGCATCATAAGAAAAAGGGTCCATTTACAGTATTACACTTGTCACCATGGACGAAATGATCAAGTGTAGATAACCAAAAGTACTTTACTCGAAATTGAGTATAGGAATGTCCTCTGCTGTCCAGTTGTCCAGTTCTTGCCCTTCAGCTATTGGAGAGATCAGGGCTTCATACAAGGAATCGAGATGGATGACATCAATGGATGGTTCGTCGGGTGATTCTTCAACTTCCACTGGATTTTCAATGACCGGCTAAGTGAAGACTTCTATGATTTTTGGGATTACCTTCATTTTCCCGATTTCCTGATCAAATCTCTAATCTCGAAGCATATTTCTCATCCAGAATCGTCCATCCATGAGGGCGTCTTCCTCATAACCCAAGCCGCAATGGCTAACCTTTTGGATGGCTGGTATAATTTCGACGATCCCTTGTAATGTGGCACCTAGTCCCTTGCCCATCTCATATCCGTTCTTGAGCATCGCCTTGGCGACCATAGCTGTGGCCCCTTCATCCCTTAGGATAGTTTCTTGCAACTCTAGAGCCTGGAGAGAACTTTTCAAGGATTCTTCAGCTGCTTCCACATAAGGAAGTGATTGCGGCTTGGTGACAAGCATGGCTTCCTCCCCCTTCATAGTGATGATCCTGTCGTCTATGATGTATTTAATTTTCTGATGCAAGGTTGAAGGTACGGCATTTGCTGAATGGATCCAAGGCCTCCCTAGCAACATAGTGTATGCAGGTTCAATGTTCATCACTTGGAACGTGACGTTGAAAGTGCATGCGCCGATTTGGAGCGGCAAGTCAATGTCTCCCAGTACCTCCCTCCTTGTGCCGTCAAAAGCTCTAACCACCATAGCACTTTGACGTATGTTTGACCGGTCGACCGGTAGCTTAGCCAAGGTGGCATTGGGCAAGACGTTGAGCGCAGATCCATTGTCAATGAGGACCTTGGCAACTATGCAACCTTTACATTTTACTGTCACATGCAGAGCTTTAGTGTGCTTTAAGCCTACCGAGTCTATCTCTTCTTCTGAGAAAGTGACAAAACTGGATGCCTGAATTTGTCCCACTATCTTCTCGAATTGCCCCGGTGTGATGTCGGGGTTAACGAAGGCCTGACCCAGAATCTTCTGCAAGGCTTGGCGATGCACTTCTGAGCTCAGAATCAGTGACAGCAGTGAAATCCGAGTAGGTGTCTTCCTTAGCTGTTCAACAACGTCGTACTCACTTTGCTTCATTATTTAAAGCAACAGTTCTTCCTGTTCTTTTGGCTCCACAGGTTCTTTTTCAATTTCCTCGGCCCCTCCCTCTGTGTTTTCTGGCTGCTCTCCCATTTTTGCTTTCCCTTTCTTCTTTTCTCTCTCTTCATTCCCGTAACATCTCCCGCTTCGGGTTATAAATTCTATCTCTTGCTCAGGTGGGTGGGAGCTACTGGTTGTGACAGGTTTGGAGTTTGGTTGGGGAGTAGCATTACCGAAAGGTCCATTGTAAGTGATTTTGAAATGCTCGTGAGGATCAAAACAAGGTTTAGGGGGTGTTGAGGGTGAGGTAAGGTCAAGGCTAGGAGTCGGTGTACTGCTCGATGCTCCTTGGGTGAAGACTTGGAAGTTGTAGTTCCAAGGTACAAAGACGAGTGTTTGTGATCGAGTCAAGCGGGGTTCGAATGATTGTTACTGGTGGTGATGATGCTGGGTCAGAGAAGGTCATTCTGGGACTAGAGGTGGAGGCATTTTGGTCGAATCTGGCTGTATTTACTCTGCCTTCCATTTTCGACCTTGCTTGGCATCATAGAATTTTGAGGGACAGCAAGTTCCGGACCTCTTGTTTGAACTTCCAACAATTTTGCAGCTCGTGTTTAGCTGCTCCTCCGTGATAGGGGCATCCTGCATTATCTTCAGACTCTGGTGTTTGAGGGTAGAGGTAACCTTCCCTCACTGCCATTGTAAAAATTTCCTCAAAGTGAGGAATCAGTTGATCTACCTCCAAGGTTGACCTTTCTTCATCTGAGTCTATCATATTTACGCCATTACCCATACCATGATTGGGCAATGGGTTTGAGGTGACATTGGGAGTGGAGCCATTCCCTTCGATTTTTAACCACTCATTTCTGATTAGAGCGATAAGGTATCGGTATATTTCATTGAGTGGGAAGGGAAGAGGTGGATCAGGGTTTCTTTGTGGTCTTGGGTTATTTTAGGGTGGTCTGGGTTGAGTAGGTTGAGGAGGTGGTCTAGGCTGGTAAGTTATTGGTGGCGGATACTGTGGGCATGGATGAGGATAATTTGGGAAAGGGGGTGGAATGTTCGCAATTGTTAGGCCATGAGAAGGTGGATATGGCCGAAAACTGTTTTGTGGGAATGAAGATTGGGTATTCTGTCGGGTGATGGAGTGCACATCACCTTCCTTCTTTTTGCCAAAACTGGCAGTCTTCTTTGCAGGATTCTCAATCATCTCCTGCAATCATCCTAACCTGAGGTTAGCTTCGATTCTCTCGCCAGCTTGAATGATGTCCGAGAAGCTATTGGAGGTGTTTCCAATCATCAAATTGAAATATGGAGCTTTCAGTGTCTCAATGAACAGGGAGCAAAGCTCATTATCAGTAACCGGAGGATACACCTCTGCTGCCTTTTCTCTCCACCTCTGGGCATACTTTTTGAAACTTTCCTTGTCTTTCTGCACCAGATTTTGGAGGTCTCTCCTTGTGGGGGCAATGTCGCAGTTGAACTTGTATTGTTTCAGGAAAGCGTCGGCCAAATCTTTCCAGGAGCGCAATTTGCTCCTGTCCAACTGAATACACCATCTCAGGGCTGCCCCGGAGAGACTCTCATGAAAGAAGTGAACCAGGAGTCTATCGTCTTCTGTCAGGGCGGACATTTTTGCAATGTAAGTAGCTAGATGAATGCAGGGATCTGAATTCCCGGTATATTTGTCGAAGTCCGGGACTTTGAACTTGGGCGGCACCACCACATCTGGCACCAATCTCAGTGATGCCACATCAACTGAACCATACATGTTCAGTCCCTCTATTGCTCTTAATCTCTCTTCTAGAGCAGATAACTTCTCATTTTCTCTTGTCTTATTTTCTCCTCCTACTACATGAGATATTCCCCCAGTTGGGAAATGAGGGGCTGAATGAACCGGAGGGATCAGGATTGAAGGGTGTGGCTCGGCATTTGGGACAGCCGGGTAATAGGAGAAGGGTGGGTCATTATTTAGGGGGGTTGGATTGACAGTGATTGTCGGATCCGGGATAGGTGGCTGGAAGGTAAAAGAGGTTGAAGCATGATGAGAATCAACCGTTTTAGGAGGTGGGGGAGGTAGTGGCAAGTTGGGCTCTGAGGCAGGCTTATTTTGGGACACCTCCCTCATTAGTCTCATGAGCTCTGAGACCTGGTCTTTTAACTCAGACACTTGTCCTTGTAGGTTTTGGACTTGCTCCTGATCTTCCATTAGCCTTCTTATTCGTGACGTTGTTAAGTACACTTGTCTTGGTTGAACTGTGTGTCTGGTCAGGCTTGCTTTGCTTGAAGCAATGTTGATTTTCTGTAGGGAGTAAAAAAAAGAAGTCTTTTAGTGAATTTTGAATTTTGTTAAAAATTAAAAGGGTCCTGGTTTGGACAAAGGATATGGTGGCATCCGAAAGCCGAGAATGAAATCTGCAGAAGAATAATTGCATCAATTTTATCATGGCGTCGTTCGATAGTCTGACGATGAATGACTGGATTGAATGCGTATCTATGATACTTGTCCATATGGCGCATTCAACTTTTCACATAACCCTAGCGAGGGCGATTCCTACAAGAGTCATGCTATTCATTCACAATTATGCTAAACAATGGCTCAAAGTTAATCCATTAACCGAATAGTTCATACATAGCATTCTTTACATTAGCCTAGGCTCAGGAAGACTCTTTATAATGTGATGACATTTCCTGAGATATTCATAAAGTCTCTCTTCTTGTTTGGTAGGGTCGAACATTTTCAAGGCATATTCGGATTCCGGCAAGAGTTCTTGTTTCTCCTACGCTATCATTCTCTCCAACTGGTCACATTTTCTTTTAGCTCTTGATAGAGAGTGGCTTGTCTTTCTTTTCCCTTTTTTTCTTTAGCACATTCTCTCAGAATATCATTGATAAGCTGTGCTTGCTCCTTCAGTTCAAGCTTCGTCTTTTTCCCCTCTCGTTTGTACTCTTCCATGAGTATCTCTTAGTATTCCACTTTCTCTTGGAGCTTGCTATTCCAGACTTCTGCCTCTCTCATTGTAGCTTTTAGAGAGATCTTTTCCTTTTCCCATCGTGTTTCTTGCCCCTCAAACTCTGTCTTTTCAGTCATTGCCTCTTCCCTGAGCCTTCTTACTTTTCTTTTGAAGATCTGCTGTTGGTCCTCCAACTGTTTTATTCGTTCTTGTAATTGCCAATTTTCAGTATCCGCCTTTTGTAGAGAGTTGGCCAAACGAGCGCTAGCTTCTTCTAAAAGGATGTTTCGACGGGGGTCGCTACCTTCGAGTTCGGTTGGATCTGCAGTTAGGTGTCCTTAATCCCTGCTAGCCCTCCATTTAAGATAATTGCCTGTGGCACTCGGACCTTTAGGCGACCTTTCCATCATAGTGACGTTTTCCCAGGATTTGCGAGCTATTTTCAATTCTTCTTCATTATCGAGCTCATGATAGAAATGACCTTGGTGGTATTCTTCAATACTGATTGCGGACTGGGTTTAGCCGAACTATCTCATTACCAATGCTGGAATGTAACTGGTGTATTCAGTCACTCCGATTAGGGATACTGAATGATTACCCCCTATGCTGAACAAAATGGGTTGACCCGACGTCCACAATTTCTTCCAACAGTAGTCATGGCTGTTGAAGCTTAGAATTCGTTCTTGCCAGTGCAGCTCATCCTTTGGGCTGATTACTAATCTAGTCATCTTCTCAATAAGAGGCTGGTCAAGATACCAAGTTAACCCCTTTGTCTCTATAGGGCACATGTGGCTGATGATCCAGAGGTGCAGCAATTGAGGACAGCACTTAATGGATCCCTTGCCTTGTTATCTGCAGTAAGTAAGAGTCAATAAAGTCTCTGCAAGGATTGCCAGTATTGGGTTGATCTTTTGTTTTTCTATAGCCCAAAACATTTCCGCTACACTGTAGGTTATAATTCCCGAAGGCCCAGGGAACAAGATCAGGCCATAGATCCCCAAAGCAAGTGCCAATGAAGCTTGCTCCCATTGTTCATCTTGGATGTATCGATCCAACCACTTCTTGAGGTAAGTCCAATACCATCCACGCGTGTTTCCTTTGACAGTTTCTCGCCTTTGCTTCTTCCGGGGGAATCCCCAACATATGTGCAAACCATTTCCAGGTCTGCCTATGCTCAAGGTGTAGGTAGATCCGATTCTGCGCCGCATAAGGAATTTCTAGCAATGCCTGATATTCTTCCATAGTAGGGGTCGTATCGATGTCATTGAAGGAGAACACCCCATACTTGGGATTCCAAACCGACAGCATGGCCTTTAATGCCAAAACTTGGACTTTGACTCATATCAAGGTCGCAATCCTCCCATATTTTTCCTCAAATTGTCCCATGACGTGATCGGGAAGCGACCTCCAATCATTAGATTGACCCTCGAGACCGGTCATCCTAACCTCGACTTTGCTTAGGTCCAATGGAGGTAACGGGCTAGTATCTACCCTGGTGACATCACTTTGCGGGGGCAATGAACTATGAGGCGGTCTGGACCACGGTTTAGCATTTTGTTCTTGTCTAGGAACTTCTTCCGCCGACTGACCCGAGGATGCCATGTTAAAAATGATGTTTATTCTTTTACAGACCCTAACTCGGTGATGCCTGTGGAGGAAACTTGTTAGCAGGATAAATTCAGGTAATTTTGAATTATATTGTTAGTAAGGGAACATCCACACATTTGTCAAAGTAGGAAAATGTGTAAATCCTCCTAACAGTATGATCCAAGATTACCCTAAAAAATAAGAACATAAGAAAACATAAACAGAATAAGGTAAGAGTAAGTATGTCCCTTTTGTCCTATAATAGGGAGAATCCTAGTACCGAATAGGTGCTACCTAATTGGATAGTTCTATCTTATGAGGTAGTTTGCTACAGCTTCCAGCTATTGTGATAGTTTAGCTCAAGGTCTAATTTTTTTAAAAGCCACAGGTTCCCAAATTGCCCCTACTATAAATAGTAGAGCCCCATTCCATCACCATGATACTAACGGGAGAGTTCCACGGGTATCACAGTAAATAGAACGATTTTCAATCTAAGCAGAAGCCTTCACGGATACAAACGGGGTAAAACCCACGGGTACCGCTACATGACTCCCTCCTATCTTCCTAAAAGGGTAAGAAAGCCCGGGTATAGGGCTGGAGTGTATGAGGACATTGTGTGAATGTTCAGTGTGTGAAGGGACACCTTTACCTCTTCCCAGTACGGGGAGTTTCTTTTTCTTTCTTTTTTTTTTTTAGACGAAGAGTGCTGTAGGGAATAAGATAATCGAGATAAGCAAAATGGTTAGTAAAAATAACATAACTATAGATTGAGATTTTCGAATTTTGTAAATTAAACCCACCTAACTATAGATTGAGCATAAAATTAAATTTGCTTTTGGACCTCTAATCCGGGGTTAAGGTGAAATAGAGTCTCCAGTGGAGTCGCCAAGCTGTCGCAAGATATTTTGCAGTCGCCTGGACGAACACTCACCGAAGTGGGAAAGAGTGAGGAGTCGCCACTTTAATTTTGAGGGAAATTAAAGAAAACCATTCGCGAAAATATATTAAAAGAAACCACTTCAAAAACAGAGATTCTAAGTTCGGGGTCCATATACGGGCGGGGAAGGTGTTAGGCACCCCGCCTCGTCCCTCCACGAGGGTAAACAGATTTAATATTATGCTCTTTATAAGTTAAAATCGGAAGTTAGGGGGTTAGAATGATGATGTCAATCCCTTTGATAAAAGGGAATATTTGATTTTTCACTATTTCAGGTTACCCAGATACATAAGTACATGAGACGACCCTTAGTGAGTTGGTGTTGCGTAGCGGTTTTGTTTAGAGGGTTACTTTGCGTATTGTGCCATTTTAGTTTGGATTTGAGAGAATCCGGGTAAAAGCTTCTCCCGATCTCTAGGGATAATCTGTTTAAAATTTGAGTGAGGAATCTCGGATAAGAACTCTCCTCCGATCTCCCCATATTTATTAAAATTTGACTGAGAATCGGATAAGAACTCTCCTCCGATCTCTTTAAATAATTATTAAAATTTTGATTGAGGACCGGATAAGAACTCTCCTCCGATCTCTTTAAATATTTATAATTTGATTGAGAATCGGATAAGAACTCTCCTCCGATCTCTTTAATATTTATTGAAATTTTGATTGAAAATCGGATAAGAACTCTCCTCCGATCTCTTTGAGTATTTAAAATTTGATTGAGAATCGGATAAGAACTCTCCTCCGATCTCTTTAATATTTATTGAAATTTTTGATTGAGAATCGGATAAGAACTCTCCTCCGACCTCTTTTAATATGCAATTTTAGAGTTTTAATAAAGGATCTCGGATAAGAACTCTCCTCCGATCTCCTATTTTTTTGTTTGAATGAGGATCGGGTAAGAACTCTCCCCCGACCTCTTGAGATTTAATTACGATCGTATATCGCAAGGACCTTAGACTAAGGGTTCTGGCATCCGAAGACGCTGAGAACCCGAATAAGGCTTCTCTTAACCCATTGGTACCTTATAACTAGGTAGGGGATACCAGACTGAATTTTTACCGATCTCCTATGTGATCGCCTTACCAGTACCTTTCGACAGGCAATATTCGATCTCTTTCGTTTGCTAGTCTGGGATCCGATCTTACTTCGATCCCCCACTATACCCAGTTATCTTCTGAGCTAGTCTAGTGGTTCGACTTCATAATTTTCCTCTGATTTATTATCCAAACTTTTATTATTTTAAAGAAACTCTCGTGTTAAGATACAGCTACCAACATTTTATCAAACTACCTATACGTTACTCGTGACCAAAACACCTACATTTGAAGTTAATAAAGGCTAAAAATAAATAACATGAACTGATGAACAAAAAGGTAAACTCAAGAGAATAACCACCCTCGTGGAACTCTTTAACATGACATAAACTTGACGAAAATTACGAGCATGAAAACAAAGAAAAATAAAAAAAGCTTGATAAAACAACGGTTCAGACGCTCACCTGTGGGGAGTTGAATCTATTGAGCTAACTATGGAGTCACAAATATAGTAGAGCTATGCGCTAATAGTCTGGGGACTAATGCTTGCCTTGAAATAAAGAATACCAAGTTAAAATGCAGTCGAACCGAAATGACAGTAACCGGGTTTGAATGAGATTGAGCTTGGAAAATAAAAGTGGATATGAAGACAAAACTGAAACTGAGAGATGGGATCGCAGAGTAATGAACAAACTGAAAATAAAGAGTTTCAGTGTTCAACACTCCTTCAACGGGAATACTTTAGAAAACTGGTTTCTGAAGTTTCCCTATTTTGAAAGCTTAAAAATAGCAGAGTAGCAAGACTGAATCAAATTTCAGAGCCTTTCCACTATAATCACCACCCTTTTTTTCTTTTTCTCAATAGTATTGCATGCAGGTATTTATAGGGAACGGGTGCTCCCAATGAAGGGTCAGGATTTTCTCTGAGGGAGATGGAAGGTTTGGATTTTAAAGGACATGATCTGATGCCTGAGAATTGAAGAGAATCAAAATGGACGACTGAGATCTTATTCAGAATATTTGTCCTTTCTCTTTTCTAATCCAACGGTTCAAAATCTTATTGTCAAGGGAGATCCGAGAGCTGGGAATAAAAGGCGCTGGTCTTGTCGTCTTCTCTTTGATCCAAGGGCTACAGACTTGTCCTTACAGGTAAGATCAACGGTGGAGATCGAGATATACAGGACTGTAATGAAATGTCCTGTCTCCTATCAGTAATGTGGGCGATTCTGCAAATGAGGCATGCGGTGGAGATTTGATCTCGTCTGCAACACTTTAACTACCTCGGCCCTGATTATGACAACAGTTATTGAAAGTTGTCTCATCCTCTCCTTACTTTCCGATCTCCCATCCCTTCTGATCTTTCCATTATGACCTTTTTCCGATCTCTCATGTCGGGCCCCTCTCCCGATCTCTCCCATTCCAGCACCTTCTCCTCTATCCGGGCTGATTCAGTCAAAGCATTTATTCCTTCGGTTACCGAGGCATCCGCTTCGATTTTCGCTAGTAATAAATGCTCAGACCCCCCCCCATATATATATGCCTCAATCGGGGAATTTCTCCCACATTTCATTCCTTCCTCCTTCCATTTCTCTCTTCTTCCATTCAAATTTCTCCGGTAACATTCTGGCCATGGTGACTGCTTTTGATCTTTTTTCGACTATTCTCTTAGCTCCCCGGCTAAAAATTTACGACCCCGGTGATCGGAAAATCATGATAACCATATTTGATGACAGTGAGAGAACCGGACTAATTTACCGATCAAGATCGAAAATATCGATCATACCGATCTCGGGTCGATCTACCGATATAATCGGTGAGCCGATTTCGGGCGAGAAGACTGCTAATTTCCCGCTTAACATCGGTGACTGCCCTTTGAAGTTCATTTGGCTCCTCACCATATCGGGCGTCCCGACTGCAGCTCGGTTCTGGTCGATGACTTTGACGACGACTCCTCATCCTCATGAGAGTCATAGTCACTCCATCTGAGCTGTACATCTATCCGCCGCCTATGTCTGGCTTTCTGATCAGACACATCTTTTGATTCAGCCACGAGACTAGGCTTTGACATAGGTTCCTGCTAGGTAGGATGTACTGCCGATCTCTAGAGATCGCCCAAATGATGTAATCTGACCTTTAAAGGTCCTTAACGATGTAATCCGATCTCTTGAGATCGCCCAAATGATGTAATCTGACCTTTTGGAAATGAAATAAAATTTTATTTTAACAATTATCATTTAATTACTGCATTGGTTATTTTCCGATCTCTAATGTGCATATCCGATCTGATTCCTAACTGAATAGCCCTTAACCGATCTGTAATTCTGAACATCTACCTTAATTTGCCAATCTTTAACTAGCCAATCTCCCCTTATTTATTTATGGAGTTTCTAAAATGTTCTTGCGACGTGTCAGAAAAGCTGGCGAATTTCGCTAACCGATGCGTCGCATGGGACACTGTGAGCATTGAATGCTCAAACGGGTATAAATAAGAGAAGGGTCAGCCAGTTGTTCTCTTATGTCATTTTCAGCACCTCGCGAGCGATTCCAAAATTCTCTCGTTTCTTCAAGTTCTTCCGACACCGATCACACTCCGGTAAGGGTTTTGATCTTTCTCTTAGTTAAATTTCTCTCTTTTCTTTGAAAATGAGCGGCGCCGAGGGTCAGAGAGCGGCGAGCCCCCCTTCCGTCCATGTCTCGTGGTCGTCAGATGAAGTCGAAGTGGTCAGACCAAGCGGGCATGTAATGGCCCGGCCCACTAGTGATATTGTCCACTCTGGGCTGAAGCCCTCACGGTTTTAAAATGCGTCACTAGGAGTTACGAACCACCAACTTATAAACCTAGCATCTCTCCCGTGTTTTGCCGATGTGGGATTTGCCTAGGGTGTTACAGGGCAATCTTAACCTCCTACGACCTCCGTTTCAGCCCGTGGTCAAGCGGCACCCTCAAGACGAATGCATTCCTCAGGGAGAGAAAACCTTCCCGTGGATGAGCTGCCGTCAATCCTTCAAGAAACCGATCTGCAGTCGATTAGCCAAGAATACAACCTTCGGACCGATTCATACGAGCTTATCAGATGTCATGGCGATCTCCGAGCCGATCACTTCTTCGAAGAAAATGATATGATCATGATATACGAAGAGCAATTAAAAGCCGGGCTGCGGTTTCCTCTTGATGACTTCTTCAAGGAAGTTCTGAAATTCCACCAAGTATGTATAGCCCAAGTACATCCGAACTCATGGCGGATCCTGGTAGCCTTCAGAGGCCTCTGCCGAGCTAAGGGACTCAGTCCTACAGCGAAGGTGTTCGCTGAGCTACATAGGCTAACTCGTCGAAAGGACGATGAGTACTGGTTCTTTCAGGCGAAACCGCATTGTGGGCTCTTTACCGATCTGCCCTCCTCACTGAAGAATTGGAAGAATCGCTTCTTTATTCTGAGGAGCAAGATTCCGAACGGTTTTGAGGGTTTCCCACGTAGCTGGCTGCATCTGGGCCCATCACTTCCGAAGCACATCGCCCTGAGTAGGGAAGAGGGCGCAATGGTAATGGAGCTAAAGGATCAGGCGGCCAATCAGAAGTTCTCCTGTTTAGATGCGGTGATGGCCGAACTGCATCATTGGATGATGCGGCTGGTTACCGGCGAAGAACGCGGGCTTCAGCTCTCTGACCTCGGCCTCGGTACTTTCTATATCTCTGATCTCTGAGCCTTAGCGAACTCACTGACTTTTCTTTGTGCAGGTATGGCGGGCAGCGAGGCTTCCAAAGAGAGCCGAAAGCGTAAGAGGGAGGTCTCCAAGAAAGTGCGGGAGATGAAGCGTGCCGAGGCCTCACAGACGCCAAGGCACGATCCAGGGGAGATGCAGGGAGGCTCGTCCCGACCCTCGGGACTGCCGATCCCTGAAATAGAAGTGGTTCGGTCTCCCCCTCGACAAGAAGAGCCGCCACCACCTCCACCAGTTGCTTCGAGTGCGGAAGGGGGTCCTTCCCAACCTACTTCGAGGACCCTTTCCCGCGGCGCTCAAGTCCTGATTCACTCCCTGGAGAAGAACCGATCTGTTAGGGAGAACCCGGCTTTAGCAAAGGTTCTGGGAGCTTCCATATGTCTCCAGGAGGATCGGCACAGGCTAACCCAGGGCAACATTGATGATCTCCTGGCCCAGACGATGAGCTTGAGCATGGAGAGCTTAGTGAACCAGCATATCATCAGGGAAAAGGCTCATCATTTGAGGCAGGAGATCCAGAAGGCGGGTCAGGAAGCAGCTTCCGCCCGAGCCCAACTTTCATCCGCCCGGGAATATATAGCTGAAATTGAGGGGCGGATGAAATTCTACGAGGATAAATTGGCCGAGCAGGCTCATGCTCTTGAAGAAGCTCGGGCTCTCCGAGTTGCTGATGTCGCTCGCCTCACTGAAGAACTTAGAGCGAAAGAAGAAGAGGCAGTGACGAGGGAGGCCGGTGCTTATGTGAACGCCCATGGGGATCTTTTGGCCGAGCTCAAGAAGCGTTATCCTGAAGAGGACTTTTCCTGGATGGTGGACCTGGCTCCCCAAGACGAAGAGGAGAGCGAAGAGGAGGCCGAAGGAGATAGAGAGGGTGAGCGAAATGTAGAACAGGCTGGGGGTGATCCTCCAGCCGAATGACTTGTATTTTTTTCTTTGAAATGAAATGAAGTTCTTTCTTTTGTTTAATGACTTGATGAGGTCGGAAAGTATCTAAGTTGTATAAGCGCCTGATTGTTTGAACATATTAGAACGCCAAACTTGAAAGCGATTATTAACCTATGTATGAGAGATCGGAAAAACACTATAAGCATGAGATCGGCCTAAGCCGAGAACAAAACCGAGCGGAACTTAAGATTATTAAGATTGGAAACATGATTTGAACACTTAAGATCGGAAGCAACATTAAGCCGGATTAAAACCTTAACTTTATTAAACAATTATCCACAATATTTATAAAAAGGAGATCGGAAATAAGACTGGATGGCACGAAGACCTAATGTTGGTTTGATTTCGTTTGACGAGAGATCGGAAATGTGATTGACTAGCCAGGAGACTTGATAATTGGTTTGAGAGATCGGTAAGGATTTGAATGATATGGAGACTTGGTGCTGGGGATCGATTTCAAAGTCTATTGATTTCAGAGATTGACCAAAATATAGTGTTGACAGTAGTCTGGGACTCCTTATCTTATGTGAAAATGAACCACCAAAATTTCTCCTTTTGCTGGAGGAGTTGCCCGTACCAAGAAAAGTCTTCTTGGCTGTGATCTGCTATTTTTTTCCTACTCTCTCCATAGCTTCTTCATTGTCGATTCTCTTCCGTTATAGTGCATTAGAAATCAAAGCTAAAAAATCCTCATACTGGAATCCTATGACTTGCCTCCTGATGCTGGGTTTGAGACCCTGCTCAAATCTCTTACATCTTTCTGTACTGGAAGTAAGAATACCCCTAGCATAGTAAATCAATATGGTGAACTCCAGTTCATATTCAGCCACATATTTGTTTTCCTGCTTAAGTCTCAGGAATTCTTGCAATTTAGCATCTACATAGGCTACTGGAACATATTTCTATTTAAACTCTCTGAGAAAATCTCCCCAAGTCAGTCTGAGAGGTTCTGCCATACTGCCAGGAATATTCTTCCACCATTCATAAGCACCATCATATAACATGGAAATTGTATAATTAACCTTCTGTGCATCAGTGCATTTTATCTGTTTGAATACCCTCTCTATCCTTTCCAGCCATTGCTCCATAACCAAGGGATTTGTAGTGCCTTTGAATGTCACACCCTACCCCTCTGTAAGGCATAACATGATCCCGTAGTATACCTAATGAATTACCAACTCCGTCTACTGATAACCCACTAAATATACTACAAGGGATTTTAAAAACTTTTCTTACTTCTTTTACACTGGTGAGCACTATTTATAGGTGTTAAAAACCTTTTTGATCTGAAGTGATAGAACTAACACATTTGAATTATTTGGAATTTCTGTAAAAATTTTGGCAGAATGCCATCTGTATTTTGGATAAAACAGTTCTTCAGAAAACCTGTAAAAAGCACTTCAATTATTTTCCAAATCTCAACTCCAACATTTTTCTCAATACAACATATTTCTCAACTCAAATCCACAGTGATTTTTCAAAAGCTGAGATATAGGAAATATAATACAATTTTTACAAGTCAAAATAACTCATAATTATTTTACAACCTCAAGTTACAATTTGAATTTACAACTGCTCAAACCAAAACAATATGTACATACAGTGGTCATACATTACAGTACAAAATGCAAAAAGCGGTATACTCGTTATACCCGAAAAATCTCTCACTGGAGGTACTAGCAGCCTAGTCTGCTGCCCTGTCTGTCTGTCTACCTGCGACAGCAATAAAAAGCTATCGCTGAGACAATGTCTCAGTGGTGCACAACAATAACCAAATACAACTTTAAATCACAACTCATAAACCATATAAATAGTGGATACGTAAAACCATAGTTAAATTCAAGACAATGAATGTCATAAGGAATTTAAACTCCAATTCACAAATTATCAAAATTCATAATAACACAATTTAGTCAAATAGTTTAAGAATACCGTATTGCCAATTCATACACAATTTGATCAAATTACTGATAACACAGTGTTGCCGATCAATATCACAATTTAAGCAAATAACTGAATAATACAGTTTTGCCAATCAAAAACACAATTTAGGCCATGACACAATTTTTCCACACATGCCGTGTTGTACACCACGACAAGACATACTCACCCCAATAATCGAAATCAATGAGGGAGGAGGCTAGCTGAGAAATGAGTACTCATCCACACTCACCTCAGACTGGCAAGTCAAAGAGGGAGGAACATAATCACACTCACCCCATAAATGGAGGAGGAACATAGTAACAGTGTCATGCCAAGTGTGAATCAAAATAATTTCAAATCACAATATTTCATACAAACCATAAATCACATTTTATCTCAAAATTCCCACTTGCAAAGTTGGCAACACAATAAGTTCCAAATAATATTTCCAAAAACAAAGCAATCAAAAATTATTCATAACTCATTTCTCCAAATAAATTTGCTAGTAAAAGCAGTAACTATAAAAGTATTATGTACGGACACAATTTAAAACTATAATGTTCAATTAAATTTTTAAGTGGAAAATGAGAAGTCAAAATTATTGTGCACAAATAAAATTTAAAATAATAACATAGAAATAATCATAATTTATTTCAATTGAAAAATTCAAAAGAAATACTTATTGTGCACAAATACAATTTAAAATAATATCATACAAATAATCATAATTTATTTCAATTGAAAAATTCAGAAGAAATAGCTATTGTGCACAAACCTCTGATATATGCCTCTTGGCTCTGACTCAGTGTTTCCTTCCCTTTCCCTGAGTCTTTGCTAACTGAGAAACATAATTTGAAGTGTTTCAGTACTTAATTAAACTGTCTCTAACGGTAATGCTTGATAAGTAATTCACTGAATTCAAATATTCACTTAGTCAACCTAATGTGTCGACCCTCGATGCGTTCTAGGTAAATTAGGTTTTAGTGTTACTAATATGTCACATTCGATAGTATTTTAGGGTTGGTACATGTTACCAAACTCATTTCCATATATACTGCGTTTTCTCGCATTTTGCTGGATTCCGGAATACTAGTTTGACCTAGCCGGAAGACCTAGTTCCCTCGATTTTCGGGTTTCGGTCAAAACTACAAACTTGTAGATCTATGTCTTATTGCACGCGGGGCAAAATTTCAGGTCATTCCGAGTTATGTAGACCAAGTTATGGTCATTTTACTATTGCTAGTCAATTGGCATCAAATTAGGTCATTTTAGGTCAATTTGGTCAACTTTGGTTCGGTCAGTTTTTGGACTCGAACTTGTGCAAGCTGTTTGACTTGCTTATGATCATTTCTGGGCTTTGGTGTCTTCATAAGACTTGTAGATATGGATCTTAACTATTCATGGTTAAAATTTCAGGTCAATTGGACCTGTTTTGAGTGAGTTATGGCCTAAACACTAACTGCTGCCCAAATGGTCAGTTTTCATGCCTCATTTGCACTTAATCCGAATTGGTCATTTTTCATGTCACCTTGCAAGCAGAATTTTGGTATGCTTTCTCAATGAAAGTTGGCACATTTTGTGCCTAATTTCACCCCCAATTGGTCTCATACCAATTGAAGTTACACATTTAAAGTTATAGGCTAAAATGCATACTGCCCTTAATTACCTTGCTTATACATGTATCCATTACACATTTAATTGCTATATGTCCACTTCCCTTACCAATTCTGTTTTGGTACATTACCAAAACCACATACCTCTTCACTTTAAAGTCACTTTGGGCAGATTACAAACATCCTTAATACACCAAATAAAACTCCAATTCATAAAGTCTAAATACAACCATAATTACACATAAACACTACTCATTATTTCATACAATTTCCACAACTAATTTATATACATATCCATCAATCCTCAATGTCATAATTCTGCCAATATCTTCATGAACTCATACATTTATCAAAGAGTCCCAAGGCTGCCGAATTGTTCCACAATGCCAAAGTGTCCTACAATTCATCAATTTCCATTCCAAGTGCACAATCACCATATACATGTGGAATAATTTACTAGGACATTAAATCACCCTAATCAACATAATTTCTCATCAAATATATGTATGAATATTTCATTAAACATACAACTCCATGGCTGTCCAAAATTGATATATCAAGAACTCCTCAAACATGAAAATTTTCTTCACAATTCAAACACCCATAACAAGTATACAAACTTTAACAAAGCAATGTTCAAAAATACAAACTTACCTCATATGTGTGATCCTTGCTGCCCTTGATAACTCCACTATTTCCTCTCCTAATGGCTGCCCAAGGATTGTTCTTGATGTGGGGATAAACTTTCATGAAGGGACTTGTTGGATTTATGGCATGAAAGTGAAGATTGGAGTTCATGCATGGATCTTGGAAGCTTTGGCCATGGAGTTCTTCTTGGAGGCTCACGGCTGAATTTTTGAGGTTGAAGAAGGAAATGAATCTGCTGTCCAAATGCAGATTAAGTGGTCCACTTTATGTGTGAGTGGAGCACTAAGTGGAAAGATAATGTTAATTTATTCAAAAGTTTCAATTTCCCACATTTAACTCCCCATTTTTGCTATTTACATTAGGTTCCCCTAAATTAATTTTTCATTTTATTTTTTTAAGTGTAATATTATTTATTTTTAATGGACATTTAGGTCAAAAGACAATTCGGGATGTCAAATGACCATAATGCCCCTGTTCGGGTTGCATTCCCGATTTTTCGGTAACACTGGGTTTTGTCCGTTTTTCGATTTCTCACTTTTCTTTGTACTAATTATTTAATTTTTCTTTGATATTTCTAATAATATTTATACTTCAATAAGGGTCTATTTAAGTTCTAAAAATATTTTCCAGGGTTTCCCGCAGTCCAGGGCTAGTCAACGGTCCACGCCGTGACTTCCCGGTGCGGTCACCCATCGCTAGGGTTCTCGGCTCGCTTAACTTGGTTACATTTCTTTGCTATTATTTTTCCTTTGTTTTTCTTGTATTTTCTTTTCTTGTATTTCATTATTTTATATCTCCTCACTCATATCGAAGTGTAGTTCTAGGCATCCTAGCTGTCCGGACAACACTGGTCACCGGAACAGTAGAACGCATTACCGAACATAGGGGTGTTACATTGAATTCCACAGCACCATATTTACCCAGTTTCTCATATTATTTACCGGGTTGCTACTGCTGTTGTTGCTATTGCTGTTGCTGTTGGCCAATCATGGCACTGATAATGGCAGCTACTTGCTCTGGTGTTAACCCCAGTACAGCAACTGGTGGGGCTGGTGGTGCTTGTTCTCTAAGTACTTGAGGACCTTGATTATTAAAACCTTGAGGAGCCTGAACATTTTCCCTATGCTCCTGTCTCAGCTGATTTCCTACCTCTGACTCTTCTCCTTGGAGGTTGAAGTTATCACCTCCTTCACCTCCAACCTCAATGATAGCACAATGAGACATCGTGTCTCTAATACCTCTATAAGAAAGAAAAGAAAATTTCACCCGTTAGGTTGAATAATATGATGTAAATACACCATATGCAACAGGTTTAAACATCTGAGTGGTTATAAAAATCACACATTTAGTATAGAAAATCCTCCTAGTATGCAATTCAAACCATGCTCTGATACCAACAATAACATGTCACTCCTTACCCCTCTTTTAGATGTAACATACCTCCCGTAATATGTTCAGCGGATGCCGAGATCGAATCATCGGATCCTGGTGAACACATTACTAGGGATTGGGTATAAATTTAAAATCATTTTATTTCAAAACATAACAGAATAAGAAACATTTTACTACAAAACCTCAAACTACAAAAAGATTATCAAAACAACTATAAATAAAAAATTCGACGTCACTCATTTTAATCTATTTTCAAAGTACTGTGCAACTATATATTTTGTTTTAAAATTAGATGCAGTACACCTTCTTAAGAAAATGTTATAGTTTCCAAATATAAGTTTCCCTATAGAAAAACTTTAAATCAGATAATATAGAATTTTAAAACCACTGTATTTTAGCTAAAACATCTCAAATAATACTTAAATTAACACCTGTGGAAACCTGTGGCAGTCCATAACTCAACAGTCCCATGGATATCAGAATTGCATACTAGTTTTCTTTAATCAATTAACTAATAAATTATTTCATAAAGTTTTTATTTTTATATAGATAACAAAATTTTATCTTTTTCTGCTCAGATATTAAAACAAAGTATCTTATTGCAAATGGATAATATTATATATACACAAAATCAAGGAATCAAGTCACCTACACCAAGTTAGCTCCTGATCTTGGTGACAACAGGTGCTGCTCCTACTCACCTGTAATCTTTTCCTTTCCTTTATCTATGTTAGTTAGAAAAATAACAAACGCTGAGTACTAATGTACACAATGGTGCACAACAAATATTAAATCATAAAACAATTAAATCATCAAATAATAAGTCATGAAAACAATATTCAAAATAAGTCGTGGAAATGGATATTCAAATATACTCACAAGGTGAATATAAAAGTATGGGTCACATATAGAAAATAGTTTCTTATATATCATTTAATCATGTAGTATCATTTTTAAAACACATTTGCACATTTCAAATTTTATTCTTAATCTCACCAGCCTAATGCAAGATTAATCCATAAGGGCCATCTTTAAATCTCATCTCACCTCTTTCCCAAGGGAGACGATATCATATCACTGTGCACATGCTATCCATAACACCAAATATATAAATAATCCGCAAAGGCCATCTTCAAATCTCTTCTTACCTCCTATATAAGGGAGACCATATCATATCAATGTGCACATACCATGGTATCCAGATTACATCCATCCAAACATTAGTGTGTTACCTCAACAAATGAGGGACGGGTAATAACCATGTCAGCATTAACTATGAGATATGAAGACAATATCATAAATTCATTTCCTTTTGTATGGGTATGAAATCTCAATATGGATCCATTAACTGTAAATCTCAGCAACATATACTCTTCACTCAAAATACAATATAAATCATAATTTCAATTAAAAGTCATCATAAAAATAATGAAATTCAATCAATGGTTATGGTAAAATCATATTTTGGAGTACATAAAACATGTATCAAATAAGCCATTTTATCAACATAAATATGTAGAAACATTTAATAGTTTAATACTTGTTATGCACAAACTTGTTTATCTCCAATTTATGTTGATTTGATTCCTAAGTCAACACTTTCGCCTTTCTCCTTATGAGCTGCTGTCATATAGAAAAATACAGATAGTTTAAAATAAATTCCTCAACTATTCTTAATAAGCACTCCGTCGAGTTAATTTTGCTGTTTATTTAAGAATTTTCCTATTGAATAAACCTCAACAATTTTCTTTAACCAATTGGTCATACCTCCCACAATATGTCAAGTTCATTTAAGCATTTTATCAAATACTTGATGGGCAAGATTTACATGCCAAAAAGAACTAGCTTCCTTTAAAAATCCACCTGCAGTCAACCACAAAAATTGCCAAAATCTAAAATTTGCCCAGAATTCTAGGTAACCCCAAATCCGGCCAGCCATGTTCAAATGGCTATACTTAGGCTAAAAAACTCCAAATGGAGTGATTTAAAAAGTGAAATAAAGTTAAGATAATAAGAAACAACTTCTATGAAGAAAACTTAGCCAAATTACCACAGCAACATGACCAATGAAATAGTACAATATAGGGCACTAAATCTGAAATTTTGGAATTTTACCTAAGAGACTTAAGATTTGAGGAAAACAACCAAAACCAACAAGTTAGGTAACCAAAATGTGGCATGTGGGTAAAATTAGAATTCCCATACCTATTAAACATTAGAAAGTCAACAAATTGACTTGAATAGTATCATGAATAGTAACCCCGAAATACAAATTTTAAAGAACGTCAAGTTAAGCATATTAAAGTTAAATATAAATAGATTTCAAATTATTTTTGGACTTATGATACTTTATGGTACTGAAACACTATAAAATTGCATGTTTCAATTGAAAAGAATACCAGGAAAGAACCCGAAGCATCGAGTCAAGGCCAAGAGGCGACTCGCTTAAGGTTTGTGCATAACATTAATATTCTTTAAAATTCATTTGCAAAGTGCATGAAATGAATTACTTATATTGCAAAATATGTATTATACTTTTGACTTCAGTTGTTTAAAGTTTACTTGTATGTGTTTGAAATGGCAATAAATGTTTAGTAAATTGTTAAGATAGTTTTGAAACTACAGTGTCATGACCATATATTTGAATACCTCACTAGCATGACTAGAGGGAAGAAATAGTTTCGAATTTTGATTCCCTCTCTGGCTGAAGTGTTGGGGTGTGTGCCAGTAGAGGAAGAAATTGAATGGGCACCCATAGTTTGAGCTAGCTAGCTTTGTGATTTCTCATAAGCCTCCAACTATTGAGATGAATATGTTTCGAATGGCATCATATAACTGTGTGTTTTTATGAAATTGTTTTGAGACTTCCTAAATGAAATTGTTTGAACTAAAAATTTATAAATCATGTTTTCTATCTGTTCTTCATATTCAGTTTAATAATTGAATAAATGTGATTTGAATTATGCATAAATGTTATTTTAGTATGTTGTGTACCACTGAGTCATAGTAATCAGCGATGGCTTGTAACACCCCTCTCCTGTCTACAGTATAGCCGAGCAAGGCATGCTACATGGCGTGCCGAAACACCTAGTTGGTGATTATTTCATTTCCTGAGCTCAATTTGATTTTAAGAAGTCTTTTATGTAATATTCATATCATACTGATACTATTTTCATACTTTGATAAAATCAGTGTTTCAAGGTTAGTAATAAAAATTTGGCAAGGTGCCGTCTATATTTTGAACAAACTGTCCTTCAAAAACTTTTGAAAACAGTTTAATATGATAATATCAAAATCTCAAATATTTCACAGTCTCTATTTCTCAGTAAAGTCAATAGACTTTTACAGTCATTAAACAGTTCCATGATATAGTCCATAATAATTATAATATATCCAAAAAATCTTCATGTTATTTAATATGTACAAGATATTATAAACTTTAGAGCTTTCATAATATTACAAAACACAAGACCGAATTTCAAAAATACAACAAAAGTACAAAATACAAGATATCCTAAGTCCTACCATGTATGCAATGCAGTGCAGATGACTCTGGACTCCTATGCAGATATGATGTCTCACCCGGTCGTAGGTCTGCTGGGCTCCCCTGCTGTGTCTCTAATACCTACACGTTACAAAAGCAACGCGCTAAGCAATTTTGCTTTGTGGTGTCAAATGTAAAGAAATATATACTAAAATAATGTAAATAAAGTGTTTACAAATTTTTGGTGGTGCTGTATGTCAGTAGACTGGATTTAGCTATTTGAATTTAATAGTACTTGAATTACTGCCCGTGTAGCCTATATACTGACCAGATTGGATAAACGGATATACTGGCACTGGGTACCTAGTACCTCGGGCCGTAATACTATTGGTCACAAAGTGTCTCCCGGTGTGCAATTAGCGTGGCTAAAAAGCCATATAGTCAATCTGGCGATAAGCTAAAAATAAATACACAATATGTATAGCCGTAGGCTATTAAAGTCACAGTGCGGCATAATAAGCCATAAAAACACAGTATGGAATGAAGCCATTTACAGAACAGCTGCCAGAATCCTATTGGCATGCCAACCTATCCAAACTAGTCAACTAGGCAAACTAGGGCACATTATAAATTAAATGTTTAATTCTTCAATTTTTAAAGTTTACTAACAATTATGTAATTCATAAGTCAATGCATATGTTGATCTTTTTAGGTACTATAGATAAGTTGTTTCTAGCATCAACATGTCACATATTGTAATTCAATATGCTGCCAATATAGTGCAATTTACCATTTTGATAAGTTGGCATTAATTGCCAAATTGCTTCAAGCATCATTGTATGTAAATGTCAAATTCTCAATTTTTGGTGTGCTAGATTGGTCTAGCTTAAAGTCCTATTTCTTTTGGTTTTTAGCTTCTGGTCAAAGAAGCAAAATTGTAGCTCTATGTCTTATTGCACGCGGAGGAAAATTTCAGGTCATTCTGAGTTGTATAGACCAAGATATGGTCAATTTACTAAAACTGGACAGATTGCACCTTTAGTACAAAATTTGATAGATTTTAGGTCACTTTTAGTCCTAGCAGTTTTGATACCTGAAATTGTGCAAGCTATTTGACTTGGTTCTAGCCATTTCTGGGCTTTGGTGTCTTCATAAGAAATGTAGCTCTATATCTAAGCTATCCATGGTAAAAATTTTAGGTCAATTGGACCTGTTTTGAGTGAGTTATGGTCATCCTAATGATTACTGTTCATATGGTCAAAAATCTGGGTTGCAAGGTTGCTATTCCAGATTTGATCATTTTTAAGGTCAGTTTCTAGGCAGAATTTTGGCAACATTTCTACATGAAAGTTGGCCTATTTGGTGTCTAGTTTCACCCCCCATTGGCCTTATATCAATTGGGTTTACAGTCCACGGTAAAAATTTCAGGTCAATTGGACCTGTTTTGAGTGAGTTATGGTCATCCTAATGATTACTGTTCATATGGTCAAAAATCTGGGTTGCAAGGTTGCTATTCCAGATTTGGTCATTTTTAAGGTCAGTTTCTAGGTAGAATTTTGATAACATTTCTACATGAAAGTTGGCCTATTTGGTATCTAGTTTCACCCCCCATTGGCCTTATATCAATTGGGTTTACAGTTTGGCACTTATGACCTAATTTAGGTACTGCCATCAATACACAACCTGCACAAAACACATACACTTCCAATTTCATATTCTTTCTCCTCCTCATTACTTCAATATTCAATCAATGACACTTCCATATATATATTGTACACAATTCCAGCAACAATTTTGGGCAGAACATTCAAGTGCTCAATGCACACAATTCACCATTAAGTTCAACATTCACTTCCACCAAAATTCAACATATCTCAATGTCAATATTACACATACACTTCAACATAATCATACTTCAATGTCACTTACACATGCTGCCCGCAATTTAACACTAGCATATTTCATTAATAAACTACATATTCACACACAAATTCATGATTTAATAGACTGCCAAACATGGCAGTTTGCCCAAAGCATTAAGGTTCTATTTCACACCCTTAATTCAAGCACTACATGCACATACTTAGATTTTAACTTGCTACATCCTCCATTTAAGTTAATCAACCATAATTTCCATCCATTAGAGGTAAGAAAAACTCAAATACAACACATAATCATGGCTACCGAAAATGGACCACTTCATTTCTCAAGAGTTTCTTCATTTCTCTTCACCAAAATACTCACCTCAACCTAAACACAAGGTTTACTAAAGCAAGAGAGAGGTTTTGGACACTTACCACTTTTGGAGCTTGTTAAAACTTCACCAAATTTCTTCCTTTTTGTTCCCTATAATCTGCCCAAGAGGTGTGCACCAACTTTAGTGAAGAAGCTTGAGAAAACTATGGCTTATTTATGGTGGATGTGAAGCTTTTGCTTGGGACGTTAATGGTGGTTTTGGGAGGAGATGAAATTTGGCCAAAATGAGTTATGAGGAAGAAGAAGATGTTATGGGATTACACATGTCCATTTAGTTGTTGAAAATACTTCCCTAGTGGTCCACTAACTTAATATATATATATATATATATATATATATATATAAACTTTTAATTATCCTAAGTTTACCCCCCATTTCTTTCACTATTCTTATAATGTATCACAATTTAATTTTTCATGACATTTTCTAAGTGCAATATCATTTATTTTTAATCAACATTGAGGTCAAAAGGCAGCTCTTGGTGTCAAATGACCAAAATGCCCCACTTTGGGTTATATTCCTGATTTTTTGGTAACACCGATTTTTGTCTGTTTCTTGATTTTTTATTTTTTTTTGTACTAATTTATTAATTTTTCTTTGATATTTCTAGTGTCAATTACATTTCAATAAACCTTTATTTATGTCTCAAAATTAAATTCTGAGGGTTCCCCGCGATTCTGGGATCGGCAACGACCTTCTCGGTGCGGTCACCCATCGCTGCGGTGCCAGTTCGTTTAACTTAGCTTCATTTTCTCTCTTTCATTTTTCTTTGATTTTTCTTGTATTTTCTTTTTATTTATTTCATCATTATATGTCTGTTCACTATTACTGAAGTGTAGTTCCAGACATCCTGACTTGCCTGGACTGATATTTGGCCACTGGAGCAATAGAACGTACAGAACACGTACAATGGGGATGTTACAACTCTTCCCCTCTAAATAAAAATTTCATCCTTGAAATTTACCTGGATTATTCTTTCTGACTACCCATCCGTCTGAGGATGAAAAGCCATACTAAAATGGAGTTATGTGCCCAAGGACTCTTGTAATTTCTTCCAAAATCTAGATGTAAACCTCGGGTCTCTATCAGATATAATGGAAAGTGGAATTCCATATAGTCTAACTATCTCACTGATGTACAATTCTGCTAGCTTTTCCAGTGAGTAGTCAGTTCTGACTGGCAGAAAATGTGCTGATTTGGTCAACCTATCCACAATCACCCATACTGCATCATGCTTCTTCTGAGTGAGAGGTAGACCACTGACAAAGTCCATAGTGACTCGATCCCATTTCCATTCAGGTATGTTTATGGGCTGTAACAAACCTAATGGAACTTGATATTCTGCTTTGACTTGCTGACATGTCAAGCATCTAGTTATATAATCAACTATGTCCTTCTTCATACCTGGCTACCAGCATCGGAGTTTCAGGTCATGGTACATTTTTGTGCTTCCTGAGTGCATAGCATACACACTATTATGTGCTTCTCTCAGAATACTGGTTTTCAATTATTTATCATTTGGAACACACACTCTTTCTTTATAGCACAGGCACCCATTTTCTTTCACTTCATATTCAGTTTCCTTTCCTTCAGTGATTTTGCCCATAATAGCCATTAATTTCTCATTTGTCTTCTGCCCATCCTGTATCTGTTGTAACAGATTCGGCTTCACTTGCAACTCAGCCAAAATAACTCCATCATGAGTTAAGGACAGTTGGGCATTCAGAGATCTTAATGCTATAATAGATTTTCTGCTTAAAGCATCAACGACTACATTTACCTTCCCAGGGTGGTAGTCAATGTAACACCCCCATTTGTATAGCCTGGTATATTTCACTATTCCGGTGACCGGAGTCAGTCCAGACAATTAAGAGAATTAGAACCATATCTAAGACAACTAGATAAGCCATAAACATAAATAATTAGTAATTATCAATTAGTTAAGTATAAATAAGAAAAACAGAATATAAGAATAAACGAGCTGAGAGTCACAGCGATGGGTGTCCTTCTCGGGAACGACTACGAAGTCGATTTAAACTCAAATTTCAAACCGTAAAATGTGACGCCGCGGTCCTTAGGACCATTATGAACACAGTGGAAAAGAGAAAATCACGGAAAAAGGTTGTTAAGCCAATCAAATAATTAGGTCAGGGATCCAAAAGAAATATTGAATTATTTGCAAACCGGGTTGAACCGGCGAGGGGCAATTTGGTCAATTGACCCCGAGAGCTGACTCCTGACCCAACTGTCAAATAAAATCGGAGAAAAGAAAATTTCAGAATTGAGAATTAAATTAAAGAACTAATAGAAAAATAAATAGAAAAAAAAAAGAAATGAAAAAGGTGTAAGGAGATGACATCATGCATGACATCATGCATGATGCCATAAATGTTATAATTAATAAATTTAATTATATTGATTTTTGGTCTTCCATAAGATAAAGACATAAAGTTTGAAAAAGAAAAAAAAAAACAAAAAAAGCTATCTTCTTCTTGCAAGGTTGCCGCCTCTCTCCTTTCTCCCTCACAAAACCTCCATTCAAGCTCTATTGTGAGCTTGAAGAATAAAAAATCCCACCATAAAAAAATAGTCTACCATAAATAAAACTTGTTTGGGCAACTAGAAAACAAGATCTAAGGGAAAGAAAGAAAAGAAAACTTGAAGGAAAGGAAGAAGAAAATTCTGCACACAAGGTTAGTAAACTAAACTTGATTTGTTAGTTGATTTAGTTATGTTTATAGCTTGATTAACTTGTAAATAAACTTGAAATGAAATAAAAACATGTGTGGAGGACCAAACTAAATTTCGGCCAGCAGGTGTATGGGAGTATATTTGTATGGTTTGATGGATTTGAATGAGTTTATGGACCTCCATTAGTTGAGTGATTATAGTTAAAAGCTTTGAAATTAGCTAAATACAACAATTTAGTGTGGTTAGCGTTTGGACATTAGGGTTTAGAGACAAAAATGTGAGAAACTTGTAAATGATGTCTTTGACCTAATGTGAAGCGAAAAATGGTCATTTGTGACCAAATGAAGTGTGTTGGAATGGTTGGAGTTAAGGCCAAATTCAGATGGAGTATGGTCATGCTGCTGGTAGCATGACTAAGTTAACTTTGAGGGACCAAAAATGAAATTTTACAAGTCCAATTGGTATGAGACCAATTGGGAATGAAAATAGACACTAAATGACACAATTTTCATTTTGGAAGCATGCCCAAAAAGTGACTAAAACCTAGTGAATAAATTGACTCAATTTGGAAAATCTCAGTCTGTCCCTATACAAACTGACCAAATGAACAGTGTTTGTTCATTTGGCCATAACATGAGCTAGGCATGTCTAAATGACCTGATATTTTACCAATTGATAGTTTAGATATAGACCTAAAACTTTCATGAAGAACACAAACCGAAATTATGCCATTAACCAAGTCATTTGGCCGCCCAAAGTTGGTGACCTAAAACTGCCAGAACCAAAAATTGCCCAGAATTCTGGGTTGAGTCTAATCCGGCAGCCATGGTTCAAATGGCTATAACTTGAGCTAAAAAACTCCAATTGGAGTGATTCAAAAAGGAGAATAAACTTAAGATAATAGGGAACATTTCCTATGAAGAAAGTTTTACCAAATTCTAACAGTAAAGTGACCAATGGAACAGTGTAACTTAGGACACAAAAACTAAAAAATTGCAAATTTACCTAAAAGACATAGAATTTGAGAAAATGACCAAAACCAACAAGTTTGGTGACCAAAATGTGGTATGTGGGTGAAATTAAAGTTCCCATACCTATTAAGCCTTAGAAAGTCAACAAATTGACTTGAATAGTACCATGAATAGTAACTCCAAAATGAAAATTTCTAAGAATGTTAGTTTAAGCATATTTGGGCTAGAATTAAGTATTTATGAATTAATTATTGGATTTATTGTGAAATAAGATACCGAAACACTATAAATTTTGTGTTTCAGCTGAAAAAGACCCGAAAGGTATAAGGGACTGAGTCAAGGCCTAGAGGCGACTCACGTCAGGTTTGTGCACAATAACTTTAAATTATTGTTTTCCACTGAAAACTTGATTTGTATGCATTGTGTTAATTATGAGTTTTAAGAACTATGGTGTTGCCACTTGTTAATGGAAATTTGATTTTAAAAATTGATTGTGTTTGTGCACAAAAATTTTTAAATTATAGTTTTCATAATGGAAATTGATTTGTTATACATTGTGAATGTTTTTGTTTATTATGAATTTCGAGAATGTTGTGTCGCCTATTTTACAATGGAAATTTGGAATGAAAATTAATTATTGATTTGTATGAAATATTTGAACAATATGGTTTTGAATTTAGTTATGGCTTTGAAAATCTTATTTGAAAAATAGTGTATTGCCTACTTTGTAAATGAAAAGTTTAGAGTGAAATATGATTTGTGAATTGTACAAAATATTTGAATAACTTGATTTAAATTGTTTTTAGTTCACACTTGGCATGACAAAATTAATATGTTCCTCCTCCACTTGTGGGGTGAGTATGATATTTGATCAGTTTCCTCCCTCTCTGGCTTCCCAGTCTGAGGGGTGAGTGTGGATGAGTACTCATTAGCTAGCTAGCCACCTCCCTCATTAATTTCGATTAATGGGGTGAGTATGCCTTGTCGTGATGTACACACGACATGTTCAGAAATTTTGTGTCATGGCCTAAGTTGTGTTATTGTTTGGCAATATTATGTTTATTGAATTGTTTGATCATAGTTGTGTTATATTAAGCTTTGAAAATTATGATTTGTTATAAATGTGATTTGAGAAAAAAAATTTGTGAAATGCGATTATGAGATTTTTGAATGATGATTTGTTCATAAATGTTTTATATTTTGCATTTTATGCTTTATTGTGCACCACTGAGTATTTATATACTCAGCAATAGCTTTAACTTGCTGTCGCAGTTAGGGAAAAGGACATAGCAGCAGAGCGAGCTGCTATAATTAGAGAGAAGCACAATTGAAGAATTTTTGTATGGGTATTTTCTATACCCTGGTAGTTTAGTTTGATGTAAATATAATATTATGCATATGTATCTCTGTAATTTAAGCAGTTCTACAGATAAAATTATAATAATATTATTTTTGAGATTTTGCACCTGTAAATTAACTTATGATTGTAAATTAATGATTTAAAATGCAATGTGCATGAGTTATGAAATGTTTTGAGATATTAATTCTTGATTTGAAATTTGGATTTTGAGTTAAAGTGTTGCCATTGTTGTTGATTTAAAGTTTGGTGGTTGCAAATGAAGTTATGATTGAGCAATATATTGGGAGTGTTTCTATTTTCAGGTTTTGAAGAACTGTTTTCTCAAAATATAGATGGCACTCTGTCAAAATTTTTGTAAAAATTGAGGAGATTTTAAATATCTAAGAATTTAATTTATATTTGGACTTTAAATAGAGGTTTTTAAAATTGAAAAAAAAAAATTTACCCACCAATTTCAAAATGAACGAAAATTGTTTTAAAATCCCTTGTAGTATATTTAATGGGTTACCGATAGGTGAAGTACGGTAATTCATTAGGTGTACTATGGGAACATGTTACATTTTACGAGGAGTAGGGTGTGATAATCAATCACACAATCATAATCTTTCAGGAATTAAATCCATTGCCTCTGTCTCAAATTAAGTTCCTTTTGGGTTGGTAGATACTTCAGACTCTTATGGTCAGTGTATATGTAGCATTTTTCTCCATACAAGTAATGCCTCCTTATCTTCAATGCGAAGATAATTGCTACTAACTCTAAATCATGAGTAGGGTAATTCTTTTCATGTGGCCTTAACTGCCTGGAAGCATATGCGACCACTTTCCCTTCTTGCATGAGTACACACCCTAACCCATTATGTGAGGCAGCACTGTAGACTGCAAAGTCTTTTCCCGACACTGGCTATGTTAACACTGGTGCCTCTATCAACATAGGCTTCAGCCTCTCAAAACTGGCTTGACACTTGTCATTCCAGTCAAATTTCATATTCTTGTGTAGTAATTTGGTCATTGAAGAAGCTATCAGGGAAAATCCCTTTACAAATCTTCTATAATATCCAGCTAACCCCAAGAAACTTCTGATCTCAGTTGTATTTCTGGGAGGCTTCCATTCCATCACTGCTTCAATCTTCTTGGGATCCACTCTAATCCCTGCAGCTAATACTACATGTCCAAGGAATGTAATCTCATTCAATCAGAACTCACACTTGGACAATTTAGCATACAGTTTCTTCTCTTTTAGAGTCTGCAGAACAATTCTCAAATGCTCATCATGTTCTGCTTTATCCTTGGAATACACCAGGATGTCATCAATGAAGACCACTACGAACCGATTAAGTATGGATGGAATATACGGTTCATAAGGTCCACGAATGCTGCTGGAGCATTTGTTAACCCAAATGGCATCACTAGGAATTCATAATACCCATACCAGGTTCTAAATGCAGTCTTAGGCATATCTGCATCCTTAACCCTTAGCTGATGATACCCTGATCTGAGATCAATCTTAGAAAACACACCGGCTTCCTTCAACTGATCAAACAGATCATCGATTCTAGGCAATGGATACTTGTTCTTCACTGTTACTCTGTTTAACTGCCGGTAGTCAACACATAACCTCAGTGTCCCATCTTTCTTCTTTACAAACAGTACCGGAGCTCCCCACGGTGACACACTGGGGCGTATGAACCCCTTGTCTAGTAATTCTTGTAGCTGGATTTTTAACTCTTTCAATTCAGCAGGTGCCATCCTATACGGAGTAATTGAAATTGGAGCTGTGCCCGGCATAATCTCAATAGCAAATTCAACTTCTCTTTCTGGTGGCAAACAAGGCAATTCCTCAGGAAATACCTCAGAGAAATCCGTTACTGTGGGTATGTTAGAAAAGTTAAGATAGCCTAGTGTCAACCACATGTGCTAGATAGGCTTCACACCCTTTTCTCAACCATCTCCTTGCAACTGTAGCTGAGATAACATTGGACAAGAAATCTTTCCTTTCACCCACAACTGTTATTTCTTCGTTCTCAGCAGTTTTCAGAGAGATTCTCTTCAATTTACAATCTATTATTGCCTGATGATGGGATAACCAGTCCATTCCCAAAATCACATCAAACTCATGGAAAGGCAGTTCGATTAAGTCTGCTGAGAACTCTTTCCCTTGAATGTTCAATGGACAGCCCTTATACACCTTATTTACTACCACACTGTGGCCTAGCGAATTTGTGACCAGGATGTCTTGGTCACTTTCCTCTATTGGTATTCCCTTTTCTATGGGTAGCTTGATACAAATATATGAATGAGTAGATCCAGGATCCACTAATGCATGCACAAAAGTATTATAGAGGAGGAATGTACCCTTGATGACATCTGGAGTATCCTTGTCCTCCTGTGCCCTTATAGCATAG
Source organism: Hevea brasiliensis (assembly GCF_030052815.1). Lineage (NCBI taxonomy): Eukaryota > Viridiplantae > Streptophyta > Magnoliopsida > Malpighiales > Euphorbiaceae > Hevea > Hevea brasiliensis. The sequence continues at coordinate 2,426,963 of NW_026614695.1, read as the reverse complement.
GCTCTGGCTGGTTTTCTGCCTTCTGCTCTCCCCACAGACTCTGACACAGGTTTTTGTGAAGTACCGGCTACGTCAGCCTTACCCGGCTTTCTACCCCTTGGAGCTGGAGGGGCAGGCCTATCAGTTGATACCGAAGTGGATGTAGCAGTTCTGCGAGGACAATCTCAGACTAGGTGGTCTGTAGATCCACACCGTAAATAAGCACCTATCATCCTCCAATATTCGCCCTTATGCCATTTTTGGCAATGTGGGCAAGCAACAGATACTGTTGGGGCTGGTCCCCTGTACCTTGTCCCTGGAGAGCTAGCCATTGAAGGGGTGGACTAGCCTCTCCTTGGTGCAAACTGAGATTTGGGCCTCTATGACTGACCCTGACTTGGTGCTCTACTGAAACTCTGAGTAGGCGAACCTCTGAATTTCTTACTAGGGGCAGAAGATGTACCGGTCTGACCCTGACCTCTTTTCTGCTGTCTGTCCCTTCTGTTCTGCTCATTCATTCTAACTTTTTCAACCTTCAGTGCAGCTTCCACTAATTTGGCAAACTCTGTAATCCCTAAGGCTGTAATCATTACTTTAATGTTATCATTGAGTCCTTCCTCAAATCTCTTGAATCTCTCTGCCTCATTAGGGACTATTTTCCGCCCATAGTGGCTCAGTCTAACAAATTCTCTTTCATATTCAGCCACTGTCAGCTGTCTCTGGCGTAGGGTAATAAACTCCCTTCTCTTCTCTTCCAGGTATACACTGCCCACATGCTTCTTTCTGAACTCAGTGAGAAAGAAATCCCAAGTTATTTGTTCGGGTGGCACCTCACTAGTCACTGTATCCCACCATTGGTATGCATCATCTTGCAGTAGTGATACAGCAGCTTCTAAATTCTACTCTGGAGTACAATGAAGTTGTTTCAAGACTCTTCCAGTTCTGTCTAACCAGTTTTTAGCTGTAACAGAATCATCTTCCCTTTTGCCCAGAAAATCCACTGCTCCGAACTTCCTGAGTCTCTCCACATGAGATTTTTGATGTGGAGGTGGTGGTGGTGGCATAACTCCTGCCATCTGTCTAAAGAACTCAGCCATTTGCTGAAATGTGGCGGGTGCATTTGGTACAGGTGGAGCAGGTTCCCTCCTATCTCCTGGTTCAGTCATAGATAGAGCATCACTTTCCACCTCCTCATCGACCACTCTCTGCGATGTGGAGTCTATATTCTGATCAAAATAACAAAACAAATCAAAAGATCTACATTAGAGTCAGAGTCATCTTAACACTTACAATGCAATGCATGATATGCAAACTATCTAGGTCCAGAAATGCCTAAACCATGCTCTGATACCACTAAATGTAACACCCCTCTCCTGTCTACAGTATAGCTGAGCAAGGCGTGCTACACGGCGTGCCGGAACACCAAGTCTGTGATTATTTCATTTCCTGAGCTCAATTTGATTTTAAGAAGTCTTTTATGTAATATTCATATCATACTGATACTATTTTCATACTTTGATAAAATCAGTGTTTCAAGATTGGTAATAAAAATTTGGCAAGGAGCCGTCTATATTTCGAACAAACTGTCCTTCCAAACCTATTGAAAACAGTTTAATATGATAATTTCAAAATCTCAAATATTTCACAGTAAAGTTAATAGACTTTTACGTCATTAAACAGTTCCATGATATAGTCCATAATAATTTAAATATATCCAGAAAATCTCTATGTTATTTAATATGTATAAGATATTACAAACTTTAGAGCTTTCATAATATTACAAAATACAAGACCGAATTTCAAAAATACAACAAAAGTACAAAATACAAGATATCCTAAGTCCTACCATGTATGCAATGCAGTGCAGATGACTCTGGACTCCTGTGTAGATCTGATGTCTCACCCGGTCATAGGTCTGCTAGGCACCCAGCTGTGTCTCCAATACCTACGCGTTACAAAAGCAACGTGCTAAGCAATTTTGCTTAGTGGCGCCAAATGTAAAGAAATATACACTAAAATAAAGTAAATAAAGTATTTACGAATTTTTGGTAGTGCTATATGTCAGTAGACTGGATTTAGCTATTTGAATTTAATAGTACTTGAATTACTGCCCATGTAGCCTATATACTGACCAGACTGGATAGACGGATATACTGGCACTGGGTACCTAGTACCTCGGGCCATCACACCATCGGTCACAAAGTGTCTCCCAGTGTGCAATTAGCGTGGCTAAAAAGCCATTTAGTCAATTTGGCAATAAGCCAAAAATAAATACACAATATGTATAGCCGTAGGCTATTAAAGTCACAGTGCGGCATAATAAGCCGTAAAAACATAGTATGGCATGAAGCCATTTACAGAACAGCTGTCAGAATCCTATTGGCATGCCAACCAATCCAAACTAGTCAACTAGGCAAACTAGGGCACATTATAAATTAAATGTTTAATTCTTCAATTTTTAGAGTTTACCAACTATTATGTAATTCATAAGTCAATGCATATGTTGAACTTTTTAGGTACTATGGATAAGTTGTTTCTAGCATCAACATGTCACATATTGTAATTCAATATGCTGCCAATATAGTGCAATTTACCATTTTGATAAGTTGGCATTCATTGCCAAATTGCTTCAAGCATCATTGTATGTAAATGTCAAATTCTCAATTTTTGGTGTGCTAGATTGGTCTAGCTTAAAGTCCTATTTCTCTTAGTTTTTAACTTCTAGTCAAAGAAGCAAAATTGTAGCTCTATGTCTTATTGTACGCGGGGGAAAATTTCAGGTTATTCTGAGTTGTATAGACCAAGATATGGTCAATTTACTAAAGCTGGACAGATTGCACCTTTCGTGCAAAATTTGGTCAATTTTAGGTCACTTTTAGTCCTGGCAGTTTTGATACCCGAACTTGTGCAAGCTATTTGACTCGGTTCTGGTCATTTCTGGGCTTTGGTGTCTTCATAAGAAATGTAGCTCTATATCTAAGTTATCCATGGTAAAAATTTCAGGTCAATTGGACCTGTTTTGAGTGAGTTATGGTCATCCTAATGATTACTATTCATATGGTCAAAAATCAGGGTTGCAAGGTTGCTATTCCGGATTTGGTCATTTTTAAGGTCAGTTTCTAAGCAGAATTTTGGCAACATTTCTACATGAAAGTTGGCCTATTGGGTGTCTAGTTTCACCTCCCATTGGCTTCATACCAATTGGGCTTACAGTTTGGCACTTATGACCTAATTTAAGTATTGCCATCAATACACAACCTGCACAAAACACATACACTTCGAATTTGATATTCCTTCTCCTCCTCATTACTTCAATATTCAATCAATGACACTTCTATATATATATTGTACACAATTCTAGCAACAATTTTGGGCAGAACATTCAAGTGCTCAATGCACACAATTCACCATTAAGTTCAACATTCACTTCCACCAAAATTCAACATATCTCAATATCAATATTACACATACACTTCAACATAATCATACTTCAATGTCACTTACACATGCTGCCCACAATTTAACACTAGCATATTTCATTAATAAACTACATATTCACACACAAATTCATGATTTAATAGGCTACCAAACATGGCAGTTTGCCCAAAGCATTAAGGTTCTATTTCACACCCTTAATTCAAGCACTACATGCACATACTTAGATTTTAACTTACTACATCCTCCATTTAAGTTAATCAACCATAATTTCCATCCATCAGAGGTAAGAAAAACTCAAATACAATACATAATCATGGCTGCCAAAAATGGACCACTTCATTTCTCAAGATTTTCTTCATTTCTCTTCACCAAAATACTCACCTCAACCTAAACACAAGGTTTACTAAAGCAAGGGAGAGGTTTTGGACACTTACCACTTTTGGAGCTTGTTAAAACTTCACCAAATTTCTTCCTTTTTGTTCCCTATAATCTGCCCAAGAGGTGTGGACCAACTTTAGTGCAGGAGCTTGAGAAAACTATGGCTTATTCATGGTGAATGTGAAGCTTTTGCTTGGGACGTTAATGGTGGTTTTGGGAGGAGATGAAATTCGGCCAAAATGAGTTTTGAGGAAGAAGAAGATGTTATGGGATTACACATGTCTATTTAGGTGTTTAAAATACTCCCCTAGTGGTCCACTAACTTAATATATATATATATATATATATATATATATATATATATATATATATATATATAATTAAACTTTTAATTATCCTAAGTTTACCCTCCATTTCTTTCACTATTCTTATAATGTATCATAATTTAATTTTTTATGACATTTTCTAAGTGCAATATCATTTATTTTTAATGGACATTGGGGTCAACAGGCAGCTCTTGGTGTCAAATGACTAAAATGCCCCACTTCGGGTTATATTCTCGATTTTTCAGTAACACTAATTTTTGTCTGTTTCTCGATTTTATGTTTTTCTTTGTACTAATTTATTAATTTTTCTTTGATATTTCTAGTGTCAATTACATTTCAATAAACCTTTATTTATATCTCAAAATTAAATTCCGAGGGTTCTCCGTGGTCCTGGTGTTGGCAATGGCCTTCCCTGTGCGGTTATCCATTGCTGCGGTGCCGGCTCATTTAACTTAGCTTCATTTTCTCTCTTTCATTTTTCTTTAATTTTTCTTGTATTTTTTTTTATTTATCTCATTATTATATGTCTGTTCACTATCACCGAAGTGTAGTTCCAGACATCCTGACTTACCTGGACTGATATTTGGCCACTGGAGCAATAGAACGTACAGAACACGTACAATGGGGATGTTACATGGCTGTTATTGCTGTTGCAGATATAGAGATTAGAAGAGTAGCAGAGTGAGCTACTAAGGATATTGGAGCCACATCCCTAAAGTTTTATCAGGTATATTTTATACCCTGTTTGTAATATTTATTTTGATGTATGTAAATGTATGTACATATAATAACTGGCCATGAGCAGTTGTATAAAGTTTGTAATAATATTATTTTGGATTTGCTAATGTAAAGTGGTTGATAAATGTAATTTGTTTTTACTAAAAAAATATATATATGAATGGAAGTATGGAGTACTATTTTGATAACAATTGAGTTGTGAATTATTAATTTGAATTTTGGAGTTTGAGAAATGATGTTGAGTTGTGTTGAAGTAATAGTGAGTTTGATGAAAAAGAATTATTGGAAGTATTTTTATAGGTTTTTGAAGAACTGTTTTCTTAAAATACAGATGGTACTCTGCCGAAATTTTTTCAAAAATTTGTGTAAAAATAAAATGGATAAAAATTTGAACTAATTTTTAAACTTCTATTAAATGTAAGAAAATGTCCATTGATATTTTGTTAGAAATATTATTCTTAAGTTGTTAAGAATATGAGTGACAATATTTCTAGCACAAAGTATCATAAATAGGTTCACAATCAAGGATACTTCATAATAAGGACATGACTTATCCAGAAAGATTGTATTCATGTTTGTTCCCAAGTTATTTATATGAGATATAAATAAGATGGAATGGTGAGTCTCATGCCATATGACAAACATGATAGGCACTTATAAATGATAAGTAGGCCGAACCAGTGACACTTATGACAAGCACATGGAGTTTACTCTTGTCAATGTTTTGTCATAAATCATATCAGTGCATATAATCTTTAGACCTGAGATAGCACAGTTATCTTGTATATAGGTAGTTTGAGTTTGATACTGCTTTCATACTTGTACTGTGTATGGGTATATGGGCATGTGTTGGCTCCTACTAGTTATATATGGAGGTAGGTGTTGATCAAGATGGAATCTGTTCCTCTAAGTAAATAGAGATAAAATCCTATGTTCATTTAATTGTTCTTGATGTTTCAAGTTCTGGCGAACAGATAGATTTATTCGAAAGAGTTTCGATGAGAAAATCTTTTAATCAAGAACTGGAATTAAAAGAGAACATAATATTCATAGCAAATGGAGTTTGACATAAACCATGACTCGGCTTGAGTTGGGATTTTGTAACAGAGAGATTCTAGTGCATGGTAACATATGATTATAGGTTCATTTAAGGTAAACCTTATTACTAATTGGGTGGCCATGGCATGCTATGCTAGGTGTTAACCATGGTCTATGAGGTTCATAAAATGATTTAGAGAAATCATTTATGGTAAGAAAGAGTTCTGATGATATTAAGAGTTGATATCATGTCTCATTGCCAATTAGTGATGAGCCTAGTAAGTCACACACATACACAAGTTATCACCTATTTAAATAAGATTTAATTAATTAATTAAAGAGTTTAATTGATTAATTAAATAGGTTTGGTTTGCAATTAAATTGCAAAGTCCCTAGCATGACTTGAAACCAAATCTAGATTATTGGATGTGTAGTATAAATTAAATTTATATTTAAAGTGTTTAAATATGAATTTAATTAATGAGAAATTAATTAATAGAGATTAATTAATTTATTTACATTTGATATAAATTAATTAGAAGAAGAAAAATAATTATTTTGGGTTGAGAACTCAAAATTAAGACACAGGGCCATTTTGGTCATTTTGTAGTGTGACACGTGGCACCATGAGATGGTGACACATGGGATTACACATAAGCTTGCCAGATGTTTTTTAATCATGTAAGATGATTAAAATCAAGATTAAATATAGGTTTGACACTTGGCACAATGTGATTGGGTCACTTAAACCTAGAGCTAATCAAAGGGTGACATGTGGCAAGGGTTTAATGTGTTAACCTAGCTATTTAAGTGTTGTGATGAGAAAATAAAACACAACCAGCAGCCACACTCCTTTTTCACGCCACTTTGAGGGTTTTCATCTCTTCTTCTTCATCTCTTATCAATTCAAAGAGATTAGCCATCAATCTCTTGAATTAAGAACACTAGAAATTGTTTCTAGTGTCCTGTTTACATCTTTAATCTCTTAAAAGGCAGAACTTGATTTTCTAATTAATAGAAAAAGCTTTAGAAGCTATTCAAGGGCTGCCATAGGTGTTCTTGGTGTGGAAAAGCTAGAGGGACAACATCTGGTGTCCTGAAGACGAATCTCAAAGGCGCAGACACGCTGCAGTGCATCAAGAGGTTAGTATAATCGTTCTTGATTTAATCTAGGGTTCTAAAATTAATCTGATTAATTTTAAAATCTTAAATGGAAAATACAGATCCAAAAACATATTAAAAGAGTTTTAATATGTTGTTTATCATTGAAATCAAATAGATAAAAATAAATCTTGCATGATGCATGTGACCCTAGGTGAAAATTTTTGAATTCAATGGTATAAACTTGTGTTTTTCACGCTTCCGTTACTTCAATTGGTATCAGAGCCACTATATTTTCCATTTAGATTGATGTTTATATGATTTAATTGTGTGTTTGATCATGAGATCAAGAGTTTATTGCTGGTTGCAAAGTCAAAGTGGCGGCACAAATGATGAACACCATGGTGTGCATGGTTGATGCATCACAATGGTGTGCAAAGGTAAATGGATGATGAATGTGCAATTGTTGTATGATTTAAGATCCATTTTATGTCTAATTAAATTGTTTAATTAGAATTTTTATCACACAATTAAATTATGATCCAAATCAGAATTTTAAAAATTGTTTGAATGTGATTCAAATCTGAATTTTAAAAGTTGTTTGAATGTGATTCAAATCTGAATTTTTAAAGTTGTTTAAATCATATTTAAATCTGATTTTTAAAATTGATTGAATAAAATTCAGATCTGATTTTTTAAAAAATATTTGAATGTGATTCAAATCTGATTTTTTAAAAAATGTTTGAATGTGATTCAAATCTGAATTTTTAAAGTTGTTTGAATGTGATTCAAATCTGAATTTTTAAATTTGTTTGAATGAGATTCAAATCTGAATTTTTAAATTTATTTGAATCATATTCAAATCTGAATTTTTAAGTTGAATATGAGATATTCAATTTAATTTAAGTATGTATGTTTTATTTAATTGTTAAATAGTAATATGCATGATGGATGATCATGGACTATAAAAGACTAATGTGATTGGATTTATTTCTTTTATGTTTCTTTGGGATTGTAAATTAATTAATTTATTTTAATTTATTTTGGGCATGTATTATTAAGTTTGTAATAATTTTTGGGTTGTAATTTCATTTATTTAAGTTCTTGTAAATTCGCCTTGGTATGCCAAGGATTACTATGTAATATTGGATTGCAAGAAGTTCAAGGAGGTCAAGAGCATTGGTGGGACCAGTGGGAGGAATTCAAGATCAAGTGTTGATTATGTACTCCTTCAGCAACTCTTGTAAAATGAATGAATGAAATGCACCTAGGAATGCCCTGATTTAATTCTTGGTGGCTCAGAATTAAATCCCTTAGAAAGTCCATGATCATACCATATTTACTGCTTATCCATGAATGCATGAGATGTATGAGAATGTATGCAATTATATGATATATGCATGCTAAATGGATAATGTGCAAAGTGAGACCTTAATAGTAAATAGAATGACCATAAAATCTTCCAAACAAATGATTAAGTTGGAAATGCTATAATTAAAGTAATTATAACATAGGCCCTCCATTGGGGCAATTATTTTAAGAAATTTTAAATAGTTGCATAAGATGCAATTTATTTAAGAGATTTTCTTAAGAATAATTGTTAAGCATGAGATGTTGTAAATATGTAAATGGTTTAGTGGCCAATATTGGATGTACCTGAGGACATTAAAATTATTTGCATAATTACTGGCTCAATGGGATCAACTTAACTAATGCAAGATAAGTCAATGATGGATGTACCTGAGATTTTGAGCATTAGGGGCTAGGTAAAGGATTGAACCTCACATGAAATGTGATGGGCAAAGAGTTGCTCACTTATAGTTTATTGTAATTCCAATAATGGATGTACCTGAGGATGATCAATAGAATTATAAGAATTCAATCACCCACTAGAAATCCATCCAACTAGGATTTCCATTTTCTACTTTGGAAGTGTAGGATTCGCTAAGTTAGTGGGAGGACCAATTTGATTAAAAGACCATAATCATTTTGGTTAATTACATGATACATTTACTAATTAATCTAGTTATTTTCTGCAGTTAATTTTCTGATAAAAATGATCACAAAACAACCACCACCATCCAATATCCTTGCAAGCATACTTGATCACAATAGGTTGACAGGACCTAATCTGTCTGATTGGCTAAGAAATTTGAAACTTGTCCTGAACCTTGAACATATAGGATATGTTCTAGATTCAAATGTTCCTGGTCCCTTACCTCCAGAGGCCACACAAGAGGAACATGAAACTTTGGACAAGTGGAAGGAGCATGATATGAGAGCTAAGTGTTACATGCTTGCTTCCATGAGTAATGAGTTACAGAAGCAACATGAGAACATGCAGAGTGCGAGTGAGATCCTCCTTCACCTACAAGAGTTGTATGGTGAGCACAGCAGGAATGCTAGGTATGAGATATCTAGGCAGTTGTTCCGCATGAGAATGTCTGAGGGACAGAATGTTGGGGATCATGTCCACAAGATGATTCGGCTGATTGAGCAGTTGGAACATCTTGACTTCAACATGGATTTCCAACTACAGACGGATTTGATCCTTCAGTCCCTTCCTGAATCTTTTGGGAATTTTGTGACAAATTTCCATATGACTAAACAGGAATGCACCTTAGCTGAATTACTCAACATGCTGGTTATTGCCCAAAAGAATATGCCAGGCAATAAAGGAAAAGAGGTAGCTTTGGTTGCATCTTCTTCTGTTGGAAAGTCCAACAAGAAGAAGGGCAATAAGAAAAAGAAACCTCAGATTCCTGGTCCTTCTAAGAAAATAGCTAAACATAAAAGGAAGACTAAAGCTGATGAAGGCAAAGGAAAGTGTTTCCACTGCCAACAGGAAAGTGTTTCCATTGCCAATAAGAAAGTGTTTCCATTACTAGTAAGAAAGTGTTTCCACTGGCCAGAGTATAGCAATCTAAATGAAAGCAATGCCGTGGTGAAAAACAACTCAAGTTCAAAATATATTTGGCACTTAAGATTATGTCATGTTGCAGAAGATAGGATTACAAAATTGGAGAAAATGGGGATTCTATCCTTATTGGACTCTGAGCCTACTCCAACTTGTGAATCTTGCCTTCAGGGAAAAATGACTACATCACCCTTTGTTGGATAGGGGCTAAGAGCTGAAAATATTTTGGTGCTAATACATAGTGATGTATGTGGTCCATTTAAAGAAATGGCTAGAAGGGGTTTTCATTATTTTATTACCTTTACTGATGATAAATCAAGGTTTGAGTATTTGTATTTTATGAAATACAAACATGAATCTTTTGAAAAGTTTAAAGAATTTAAATCTGAAGTAGAAAATCAAACAGGAAAGAATATTAAAGCTCTTCGATCAGATCGTGGAGGTGAATATTTGAGTACTGAATTTGATGAATACTTGAGAGAGCATGGCATTGTTTCTCAGCTGACTCCTCCAGGAACGCCACAGCTGAATGGTGTATCTGAAAGGAGAAATCGTACCCTATTGGATATGGTACGTAGTATGATGAGCTATACTGATATGCCAATCTCCTTTTGGGGATTTGCATTAGAATCAGCTTTGTATATTCTGAATAGGATTCCATCAAAATCAGTTTCTTCCACACCTTATGAGATATGGCATGGAAGAAAACCAAGTCTTAAGCATGTTAAGATTTGGGGTTGTCCAGTTTATATCAAAAAGCTGAACACTGATAAATTGGAGACCAGATCAGAAAAAGGTCGATTTGTTGGATATCCAAAAGATAGTTTTGGATATTAATTTTATTTGCCTACTTCACAAAAGGTTGTGATAAGTAGAGATGCCACATTTCTTGAATAACAGTTTGTTCAAGAAGGAGGCAAAGGAAAGCAAATAGAGTTAGAATTGGAGAATTCTGACCAACCAACAGATCAGATGGACATAGATCCATCTAGTCAACCTATACCCGTTGATGAAACATCTACAGCTGTTCCTCGTAGAACAACCAGGGTATCTCACCCACTAGTGAGATATGGTTTTCTTTATGAAGAAGAACAAGAGTTGTCTACTCATAAAGAAGTAGATCATGGAGATGATCCACTTACCTATGAAGAAGCTATATCAGATATAGACTCTTCAAAATGGATTGATGCTATGAAATCCGAGATTGATTCCATGTATAAGAATCAAGTTTGGGATCTTGTTGACCCACCTGAAGGTATTGTACCTATAGGGAACAAATGGGTTTTCAAGAAGAAAATTGGTTTTGATGGAAAGGTAGAGACCTATAAGGCAAGGCTAGTAGAGAAAGGGTTTCGCCAAAGGCAAGGAATCGATTATGAGGAGACTTTCTCACCTGTTGCCATGCTTAAATCAATTAGGATTTTATTAGCAATAGCTGCGTACTATGATTATGAGATTTGGCAGATGGATGTCAAAACAGCTTTTCTCAATGGATACATTGAAGAAAACATTTTCATGGAACAACCTAGGGGATTTGAATCCAAAGATGGTTCCAAGGTATGCAAGCTAAAGCGATCCATTTATGGGTTGAAACAAGCTTCGAGGAGTTGGAACATCCGTTTTGATGAAGCCATTAAATCCTTTGGTTTTATAAAAAATGAGGATGAGCCATGTGTATATAAGAAGGTTAGTGACATTGCTATCACTTTCCTTGTCTTATATGTGAATGACATACTATTGATGGGTAATGACGGGTATGTTGACAACTATAAAGGTATGGTTGTCAAATACATTCTCCATGAAAGACTTAGGGAGGCAACCTATATTCTTGGGATTCGCATCTATAGAGATAAAGCGAAAGAATAATTGGTTTATCACAAAGTCTATACTTGGAAATGGTGTTAAAGAGGTTTAACATGCTTGATTCCAAGAGAGGATTGTTACCAGTGAGACATGGTATCCATCTTTATAAAGAGATGTCTCCAAAGACACCAGAAGAAAGAGATAAGATGACCAGCATTCCATAAGCTTCGGATATTGGAAGAATAATGTATGAAATGTTTTGTACTAGGCAAGATATCGCATATGTTGTTAGTATGACTAGGTATCAATCCAATCCGGTTTGGAACAACTGGATAGTATCAAGAATATCCTTAAGTACTTGAGAAGAACTAAGGATTTATTCTTGATTTATGGAGGTGGAGACTTGCAATTGGATGGTTATACTGATTCTGATTTCCAATCAGATATTGATGATAGAAAGTCTACCTCTAGATATGTGTTCATTTGTAATAGAGGTGCGATCGGTTGGTAGAGTTCCAACAGAGCACGATTGCAGATTCTACTCTGAGGTGAGTATATTCTTTGCAAAGGAAGCTTTTTGGATAAAGAAGTTCGTGACAAAACTAACAGTAGTTCCTACCATTAAGTCGCGGTTCCACTACTGTGACAACAATGGAGCAGTCATACAGGCTAAGGAACTAAGGTCTCACCCAAAATCCAAACACATAGAAAGGCACTACCACATTATCAGACATATAGTTGGGCAAAGGCGATATAGCCATGCAGAAAAATAACATTAGCTGAAAAAAATTCAGCTGATCCATGCACTAAGCCTTTGTCACAAGCTCAGTTAGACTTACATCTTGAGAAGATGGGTTTAAGGTATTGTAATGAATGGCTCTAGTGCTAGTGGGAGATTGTTAGTAGTATGCCCTAGAGCATATCATTTAGTATGTATCTTGTATATATTTTTATTAATAAAAGGCATTTCCACTTTTCCGTTTACATAATATATTTATGTGTAATAGAAAAGGTCCATTGATATTTTGTTAGAAATATTATTCTTAAGTTGTTAAGAATATGAGTGACAATATTTCTAGCACAAAGTATCATAAATAGGTTCACAATCAAGGATACTTCATAATAAGGACATGACTTATCCAAAAATATTGTATTCATGTTTTTCCCAAGTTATTTATATGAGATATAAATAAGATGGAATGGTGAGTCTCATGCCATATGACAAACATGATAGGCACTTATAAATGATAAGTAGGCCGAACCAGTGACACTTATGACAAGCACATGGAGTTTACTCTTGTCAATGTTTTGTCATAAATCATATCAGTGCATATAATCTTTAGACTGAGATAGCACAGATTATCTTGTATATAGGTAGTTTGAGTTTGATACTGCTTTCATACTTGTCCGGGGTATGTGTATATGGGCATGTGTTGGCTCCGACTAGTTATATATGGAGGTAGGTGTTGATCAAGATGGAATCTGTTCCTCTAAGTAAATAGAGATAAAATCCTATGTTCAGTTAATTGTTCTTGATGTTTCAAGTTCTGGCGGAAACAGATAGATTTATTCAGAAAAGAGTTTCTGATGAGAAAATCTTTTTAATCAAGAACTGGAATTAAAAGAGAACATAATATTCATAGCAAATGGAGTTTGACATAAACCATGACTCTAGCTTGAGTTGGGATTTTGTAATAGAGAGATTCTAGTGCATGGTAACATATGATTATAGGTTCATTTAAGGTAAACCTTATTACTAATTGGGTGGCCATGGCATGCTATGCTAGGTGTTAACCATGGTCTATGAGGTTCATAAAATGATTTAGAGAAATCATTTATGGTAAGAAAGAGTTCTGATGATATTAAGAGTTGATATCATGTCTCATTGCCAATTAGTGATGAGCCTAGTAAGTCACACACATACACAAGTTATCACCTATTTAAATAAGATTTAATTAATTAATTAAAGAGTTTAATTGATTAATTAAATAGGTTTGGTTTGCAATTAAATTGCAAAGTCCCTAGCATGACTTGAAACCAAATCTAGATTATTGGATGTGTAGTATAAATTAAATTTATATTTAAAGTGTTTAAATATGAATTTAATTAATGAGAAATTAATTAATAGAGATTAATTAATTTATTTACATTTGATATAAATTAATTAGAAGAAGAAAAATAATTATTTTGGGTTGAGAACTCAAAATTAAAACACAGGGGCATTTTGGTCATTTTGCAGTGTGACACGTGGCACCATGAGATGGTGACACATGGGATTACACATAAGCTTGCCAGATGTTTTTTAATCATGTAAGATGATTAAAATCAAGATTAAATATAGGTTTGATACTTGGCACAATGTGATTGGGTCACTTAAACCTAGAGCTAATCAAAGGGTGACATGTGGCAAGGGTTTAATGTGTTAACCTAGCTATTTAAGTGTTGTGATGAGAAAATAAAACACAACCAGCAGCCACACTCCTTTTTCACGCCACTTTGAGGGTTTTCATCTCTTCTTCTTCATCTCTTATCAATTCAAAGAGATTAGCCATCAATCTCTTGAATTAAGAACACTAGAAATTGTTTCTAGTGTCCTGTTTACATCTTTAATCTCTTAAAAGGCAGAACTTGATTTTCTAATTATTAGAAAAAGCTTTAGAAGCTATTCAAGGGCTGCCATAGGTGTT